>NC_060277.1:5412883-5695721 GCF_021613505.1 Equus quagga
CATGAGATCTGTAGATGTCTGCAACAAGGAGGGTTGGATGAGGAGAGCAGACCATGAGATCTATAGATGTCTGCAACAAGGAGGGTTGGATGAGGAGAGAAAAGACCATGCGATCTGTAGATGTCTGCAACAAGGAGGGTTGGATGAGGAGAGAAGACCGTGAGATCTATGGATGTCTGTAACAGGGATGGTTAGATGAGGAGAGCGGACCGTGAGATCTGTAGATGTCTGCAACAAGGAGGGTTGGGTGAGGAGAGAAGACCGTGAGATCTATGGATGTCTGCAACAAGGAGGGTTGGATGAGGAGAGCAGACCGTGAGATCTGTAGATGTCTGCAACGAGGAGGGTTGGATGAGGAGAGAAAAGACCGTGAGATCTATGGATGTCTGCAACGAGGAGGGTTGGATGAGGAGAGAAAAGACCGTGAGATCTATGGATGTCTGCAACAAGGAGGGTTGGATGAGGAGAGCAGACGGTGAGATCTGTAGATGTCTGCAACAGGGAGGGTTGGATGAGGAGAGCAGACCGTGAGATCTGTAGATGTCTGCAACGAGAAGGGTTGGGTGAGGTTGATAGCATGAGCTTTCAAACTGAGATTCGGTGGGAAGGAGGAGTGGTCTCTGCTGCTGCAAAGTGGCCCCCGTTCCACCCCAGGCCAGAGGAGGGTGGGGAGGAAAACTCACTTGAGAAGGCTGCATGGGTCCTCGGGGAGGGCTGAGTCTCAGCACAGAAGTAGGTTGATGATGGCCACAGAGTGAGGGTGGTTTTGGGGTCTATATTTACCCTAAGTAAAAGCTGAGATGCTGTCAGAGAACTCAAGCCAGGTGACAGTACTTTTCAGGGGTTACCAGGTAGAACAAGGCTTGTAATGAAGATGATCAAGTTTCGTTTCTTCAGATTTTTATGTCATCTTTGGATTACCCAAGAAATAATATAGGGAAGAATTATGGCCAGCTTAAAAAAATTTCAACTCTGTCCGTCTGCCACTAATATTAACCTTTGAATAGTGAACATGTTTAGTCTTACCTTGAATGCAGTCTAGTGATCTGTGCAGCTCTATTACTGGAGCATCAACACGTGTTTAACAGTTTCCCGTGTGTGTGGGTGGCTGTGTTTTATTTTAAAGACAGCATAGAAGCCAATGTGGAAAACGCAGAGGTGCACGTTCAGCAAGCAAACCAGCAGCTGTCCAGGGCGGCAGACTATCAGGTAATGTGGAACATAATCAATTGTCCTATAACTTAGACTTTAACTGTGTGTTTGTGCATGTGTGACCAGGTTTAAAGTGGCTGGAGATGTTGAATTTTAATATCCCATGGAAGACAGGTCAGAAGTATGCCAGTCAGTTTAAAACTGAGTGTAGACTGTCTCCTCTCAGGACGGAACCAGAACCCTGGCCCCCGGGGCTGGAAGTCTGGTGTTTAGAGTCCTGAGGGGTCAGTGGAGAGCTCCAGGCTCTCCTGCAGACTCCGATGTCTCTGTGACATCCCAACCCAGAAACCTCTGGGAGAGCCTTCTCCCCCCGTTTCTGGCTGTTCCCTTCTCTCTCTGCTTTCTTTTTTGTTGGTGACACTCTGGACTAAGGCAAAGATCCTTGTCCTAGAGAGATTCTTTAGGTCCTGTGGAAATTATATTTGCTTGGAGTGTCCTTGACCAGTAGGTCCTATGTCAGCGTTCAGCAGACCCTTCACCAGGAATGAATGGATTTCTTAAGTGAATCAGGTTAATAGAGGGAGTCCATATGTGTGTGTCAAATGTAAAGTGTATGTAAGTCTATACAAGTAGTAGGACCACAAACTATTAATGTGTCTCATCATATGTGCTTTGATGCTCAGCAAGGATAAGGCCAAGCTCTCTGGGAACCCCTAAACACCCTAGCATTTGATTTCCCTTTTAAAACTCCATTTTTGTTGTTGTTGTTGATAATTATTTTCTCAGACCTTACCTTCTTATAAAATACCTAAGATATTGTCATCATCTTAGATATTTAAATTGCGTTTCACTTTTCTCACTAACCTTGGAAGTTCTCTATAGTTTCAATGCCATTTTTCACTGAACGAGTCACGATACATTCACTGATGCAGAGAGAACAGTGAAGTGGTGTAGAGAGTGCTGAGTTACAAGCCAGTTGTCTTCACCATGGAGTAATTCGTGTCTACCATCTTTGTGCATGAAATTCAGATCTGCACCTCATCAGAGTTAATGTCACTGTGTCAGGCACTGTGGGCATCCTTCAAGAGCAGTTGAATGCACACACACAAACACACAGTAATCTGTAAAGGCCAACAGTTGTAACTGCTCAAGCACAGTGTTGAGTAGGACTCATCAGTGAGTGGGCTTACATGTTGTTTAGTTTTGCTTTTGGATTTTGGAGGGATGTAGACATATCGCCAGGTTTTGCTTTTCCTCTTCCTTGTGGAAGGGCAAGCCCAGAGCAACCTGGGGAAAGGAACACATCTTCCCAAGCTGCACCTCCAGAACTGGAGCTGCCCCTATACTGGATCCCACAGGCCCTGAGGGATGAGAAGAGAGCCATCCTGGGCCGGGAGGGGAAGCCTTGATAGAAGCTCATGCCTCTGCAAATACGCTGCTTCCAAAGGGGTTGGGTGGACCCGGAGAGTTAAGGAAGGTGAGAGATGCCTTTCATTGCAGCACCCGGGCACCTCACTGCTCCCCACTAGGGAGGGCGCCCTGGGCAACAGAGAAGCTGTGGTGGAGAGCCACAGCGCTCGTAAACGTACATCGCACACGGTAACGAGCAGAGACCACCTGGGCTCCAGGGAAATATGTAGATGTGAGATGTGGAAACTGAAATACTTACAAATGTTTGTAGTTTGTAAGAAAAAGGATTCCTGCTTGTTGCTGTGAGATACACAAGCCATTACAGAAATCTACAGCTGGGTGGGAGTGAAGACTAGAACAGAACTCTAAACCTTTATATTTTAAATGACTGTATTATAATATTTTTTTAACTTTGTTTTTTATTTGTGTGTTGAGATTTTGAATGCAGTTTGCATTAATATTAAAGAATGGGAATGATTTTGGAAACTAGTAAATTTACTTTAGGAAAAATTGCCAGACACTTAGACTTGCTGACACTTTCAAATAACTCATTTTGAAGAGCAGCTATTTGATGAAAGTTTAAAAATATATAAACTTTTAATCTATTCTTTGTTTTCATACATAGGTAACCTCAGTCTGTTGCCTAAGTCAGTAATTTTTATTTCTCTATGTCTTCTTTTTTAAGCCCGAACACACCCCCAGAAAAATTACCAACAAAAGTTGAATAATTACTCCCTGAATTATACCATTAATTCAAGAAGAATATTTTTCAAAAGAAAAGTGTCATATGTATTGAAGAGATTTTTGAGAAGCAAAAAAATACAGCTAGCATTTTGAGGGCAGTAAATTACCATTGATTTTACTTTAGAAATGAACCAGATGATTTTCAGTTGCTATGGAGATGCTCCACTCCACCTGTAAACATGTTTTTGGTTTTTGCATCTACAGCGCAAATCCAGAAAAACCCTGTGCATCATCATTTCTATCCTTGTCATCGGAGTTGTAATTATCAGTCTCATCGCATGGGGAGCAAGCCGCTAAAATTACAAAGGAGCACACTATTGCACTACATTATCTAAATTATGCAGGAAGATGCCTGTAATCGTGTTGTGGTTTTTTGTTTTTTTTAAACGATGGTTCCCATATTTTGTTATTATTTGGGGGGAATTTTCCTTTGGATTAGATCTGATGTTTTCTAATAGAGAAAGTTTTTCTAAGTATCACTGCTGGCATCACTTCCGTACTTTTCAATCTAATAACTGTTAGGCTGTTGCCCACATTGTGTATGCCTCCCATGTATAATTTATTTATCCACTTGACTTAGTTTCCGGAATTAGTAAATTTAAAGGTACATGTGTTCTGTGTGCCTCTCTGTCACAGTGTAACAGGCACCCAGATTTGTGTTAACCTAGACTAAAAATCTCAAATTTAATTTTGACTTGGGCCAGCAGAGGAAATATTGTCGATAACTTAAAAAAAATTAACATATCTGTTTGTGGTACTGTTTTTCTGGTTCATAGCAGCACAAATTGTCTATTTAACTTTCATTGTTGGTTTTGTCTTAAGACTTGTTTTCTCTGAATGAAATCAGTGAATGGTTTCCTAGTATATCTCATACTCCTGATGTGTATATATGAAGCATTTGCAGGAGGTTGCCTGGTAAAATTCTAAGGGTAGACGGTTTCTATATAGGCTCTGTGTAAGTCTGACGTTTGCTGGGGAACGTGTAGTCACTGCAAGTGTCTGATGTAATTTGGAGGAAAAGTATGACAAATCAATACAATGTTGCGTTAGAATTCTGAAGGTCCCCGCTTGTTATTTGCTGTGTATTCCACAGCTGTTATGATGGAAAGTTAATTACCTTCCTTATGTCCTGTAGAATCATGGTTACATTTGTATCCTTGGCTCAGATTACTTTTGAGAAGTTGCTTTCACACAATTATCGTTTTTCAGCACCTAACCCTTAAAATTTAGCGTTTACCTTGGGTACCGTTTTGTACCATCCTTCATAGAAAAGGAATTGGATGTTTGCCAATTAACTCACTTACCTTTTTTAATCAATGTTGTTTTAATGCACTAACCTGAAAACTGTAAAGGGGATTACCTTAGTTTATAGTTTGTATTTTATAATGTTCTTAAATAGCGGTTTGATAGTAAAGGCAATGTTTTACATGGCAAGCTGTGAGACTTCAAATGGGAACAAATAAAATATTAAGTAACTAACTAAATTGTATCTTTGCAACCAAAATAAAGGTGATTTTAAACGTGTCTGGATGGTTCTATTTCGTGAGGACTCTTCTTCCGTGGGCCTGACACTTACACCTTACGCCTTCGCTGCTGTGCCGCCTGCACTCTCAGCAGAGGAGAGGGGGCCATGCGGCAGCCGTTCTGCATCTTTCTGGAGGACCTGTTTACTCAGAAGTTTTTATTTTGGCGATGTTAAAAGGCGTTGCTGCTAAAAGGTAGAAGCTGCTTTGCACGTCAGCAAAACTCAGTTTCTTCCACAGAAGAGACTATGGGGAACTGTTTTGTGAGTGAATGATTAGAGACTTTGTGTTACCAGAGTCGGCCTGCTTTCGCGAACACAATGGGCGATGCGGGGAGAAGTCGTACAGATACCAGCTGTTCTGGAGTCAGTGCAAGCCCGGCAGGCCTGCTTGGACCTGTTCTTCCTCTGCAAGTGCACAGAGCAAGAGCTGTTTCGTATGATGAGCCAGTAGCTTATGGCCGTATAAAAATCCCAGTGGCTTCCACAAGTCACTTCCATTTTTTGCCATAATTGTACTTGATGACTTTTATTTTCATACAGGCAAATGCATTTACTTCTATTTATTTCACGGTAAGTTCCCTATAACAGCAAAAGCACTTAATATTTTGGCATGATTTTAGCAACTTTAAAATGTGGTATTTTATAAATTATTTTAACTGGGACATAGATCAGTGGTTAAAAACAGGAACCTCAGTGGCTTGCATTCTTTTAAGAAACGTTAATTTTGCAGGAAAAATTTATACACAGTATTTGGAACACAAAGAGTAGTCTTGATTAGAAAAGATAAAATGAAAAAAAGTACAACAGCCAAATTTTAAAAATTCTTAGTTTTCCTTTAGGTTTGTTTTAGAATCGTTTTTTTTTTTTAATTTTTTTAATTTTTTTTTCCTTTTTCTCCCCAAAGCCCCCCGGTACATAGTTGTGTATTCTTCGTTGTGGGTTCTTCTAGTTGTGGCATGTGGGATGCTGCCTCAGCGTGGTCTGATGAGCAGTGCCATGTCCGTGCCCAGGATTCGAACTAACGAAACACTGGGCCGCCTGCAGCGGAGCGCGCGAACTTAACCACTTGGCCACGGGGCCGGCCCCGTTTTAGAATCGTTTTGAAAGGCAAAGCTTACACCATGGAAAATGAAATTAGAGTTGTTTTCGTGACTGTCAACGTGTCTGAACCTGTTTGAGTCAAACTGAGTCTTAAACTGAAGAAGATTCCTTATCAGGTGACACATTGTTCATTTTAGTGGCTCCAAAGATGTACTTGAATGACACCGATTGAGATTAACCAGCCTCTGTGCTTAAAGTGAATGACAGTGTGGTGTGAAGTGTTTGGCCCTGTATTGCTCATTAAATATTATGGAAAGTTCTGGTTTTGCACAATGGTTGATGGTAAAAGAGTAACTGGTGCTATTGCAACGTAATGCCTTTTAGTAGGCAGGGGATCAACTCTGAAAAAGACAGGTCCGGGCGCAGGTGGAGCTTGATCTAGGACAGCAAAGTATGGGTGCCGCGTCTGGAGTCAGGCCCAGTGAACACGCTGGATGCCCAGCAGCAGCTTCCACATCAAGGACTGGGAACACAGCACCTTGAAGAGGTTGCTCCTGGGTTTTGCGACGTCTTCACTGCTTTTGTTAAAAAATGGTAAAATTTTGTACACAAAAAATAGTGTTTTGAATATGGAAGGTTTTTAGACAGATTTATAATGAAAAAAGAAATGACTTGAAGGCTTCTTGTTCCACAAAATTAGTCTGTGGTTTAGCAAAGCACAGAATAGTTTTTGTAGTTGGTGTGATTTTTGTTTCTTCGTGTAGGAAAAAGAACGTCATAATAAAAGATAAAGCCTGTGTAAAGAAAAAAAAGTCATTGTCCACCTTAATAGTAAAGAACGATTCACCAGGATAACTTATTTGGCATTTACTTTTTGAAAGGCACAATTGGCTGTATTTTTTACAGATGACCAGGCTGCTGCAGTAAAAATTAAATTTCAGAATGGGATACAGAGAGTTGTTTGGGTAAGTTATGAGTTGAATGACATTTTTAGCTCATTTAAATATGATGAAAATTCCTCATTTCCTGGTAAAGAACATCATCAGGCATCTTCGTTTCCTGAAAAAAAAAAACAAAACAGTTGTTTGTGTATTTTCGTGATTCACTTAACGCGACAAAAACTGACATGTGGGTCCCAGACCGCCTCGGTCTGCCCTAAGATTTGAGCAGCTTGACCTCTCAGCAAGGAAAACACTTAGCAAAATGTACACCAGCAGGAGCCTAGGAGTATTACAGTGTGCACTTGTGTGACAGAACACACGACATCTCTCCTTAACAACTGTCCAGACAGAGTTCATAAGCCAGTGAAGATAAAACCATTTTCCCCACATTTAGGAGTTTGTGTCCTCAAAATACTGCAACACGGGAAAGAAATTGCCTGGATGTAAACATGCAGGGTCATCTTCCTTCATTTCAGCTGGGTTTCTCAAAGTCAGATTCAGTGAAGAAGCATCTCATTCACGAAGGTAAGGAGATCTGTGGGAAACTTGTCTTCCCTTAATGCTAATTTAAACTGTTTTAACATTTCTATCAGGGTTCAGCCAGGAAAACAGCCACTTGATAGAAGCATAATGGGTTTCAGTGTGGGGAGTTAGAAGCTTCCGTGAGCATCAGAAGGGTGGGGTGAGCCAGGGAGCTGAATCTGCAGCACCCTCTCAGGTGGATCTCAGGAGCTGGTCCAGGAGCTGCTGTGAATCCCGAAACATCCTGAAGCTCCTGTCGTCTCAGCCTGCAGCGCTGACGCCAGTGAGTCTCGAGGAGCTGCCACGGCCGTTGATTGCACCGGGGCAGGTGATCTGCAAGAGATCTTGAAGGTGCTGTGACGCCCACGTCTGCTGCCAGCCCACACTTGCGTTGCAGCAGCCTGTGAGGAACCTCCCAAGGTCATGGAAAAGACTCTCCTTGGTCCACTGTGACTTAGAACTGGAGAGCGAAGGAGATTCTGGGAAATGTCGTTTCTGGCTTCCCTGCGATGCAGAGGGCACTGCAGAACAAGGGGTCAGTGATGCTGAGCCCATGCACAATAGTGAACACTGCTATGTGGAGGGAGCACAAACCACGCGAAGCAGAAAACCTCACCAAGTTCTCTTCCAGTAGGAGCTCTTTGATAGAAAAAACTTAGAAGCACTGCTTCTAAATGGAAAGTCGCTCTTCCCAACCAGAACAAAATCTCTATATATGAACATTCTGGAGCCCCAGGGCCTCAGTCCTACCCCCCACCCCCGTTTGCCCCCCCATAGTTGCTCAATAAATGCTTGGTTAACTTAATTTGGCACCTATTTTGTGCCAGGCTGCGCCATGCCTGAGCACTGAGGGTATAAGAGTGAACCCAAAGGACATGGTCCCTGCCCGCAGGGAGCTTGTAGTTCAGCATTCACTATGTAAAAAGCACTTGATGTGTTAGGAATAAGAAACCCCCAGTGGCTGAGGAGGGGGGAGACAAGGAGGAAAGGGGGGTGTGAGGAGGGATTCACACCCTTCGGACCACCAGGCACCTCAGAACTGGGGACTGTTCACTCTGAAGGCCTGGCTTTCTGTTTATTCTCTTCCCCCCTTAGTAACTCAATTTGATTTTTTTTAGTTTACAGACTACTAGAAAATTGATAGTTTGCTAAAGAGTAGCTACTAATCTGAAAGGTGATCTGTATGTAATGTCTCCAAAAAGGAGCCTTTCTTCTTTTGATGACGGGGTCTGGATTCAGAGCTAGGGTGTGCTGATAGTCAGGACTGACATTTATAGGACTTTCACAAAATTATTGCTCCCGATAGAGGGCAGAGCATTGGAAAAAGGAGTTAAGGGACATTTGTAATCTATATTTCTTCAGAATGCTCTCAAAGCCAGTGCATCACATACACTCCTGGTAAACTGTACCTTAGAATGCTTTGAAGCCTATCCTATTCCTTGGCAAAGTTTTTTTTGTAACAAAAGGGAATAAAGTACACCCTCATAATGCCTTGTGGTAAGCCGTTTTCTCATAATTCAAATACTGTGTCAATATGTCCATTTTAATCCCTTTTTGGGCAGTCATTTGGTTAACATGGAAATTATGTAATGTTTTTCTCCAAATAATCCTGATTTTAAATGTAGAAATAGAACTAAGGAACTGACACGCTGCATAGATTTTTATAGACACTGTTGCTTCTGGCAGGTTTTTAAGAGGTTGGTCACTTAAATTACAGTGGGGTTCCTGTAGGTTTTGTGTAGTGATGGCATTTCTGCTTAAAATGTAAGTGGTAGAAAGCAAAACCAGACTTCCTGTGCCGTCGGTACACGCATAACACCCTCGCTTGTTGTACAGGGAGTCTGCTAGAACGGAGCTGAGTTTTTAAATAAACTTGAAAGGGTATTAATTCACAGTTTGGCAAACCCAAAGTACAAATTTTTAAGTGTTTACTGTAAGTACTGTTAGACAGTAGTCTCTGACTCCAAAACCTATTAGCCTTGGTGGAAACCTGAAAAATGCAATGGTTTAGCCTCGCAAAAAATTTGCTGGTACTACTTTCAGTTTCTAATGCCTTCTGAAAGTTTCCTTTCAGATGATTAGTGGTAGGTCTGAAATACTCTAGTCACACCCGGATAGGAGAACCACATTTACACCTCAGAAGGTTTAACCTGAGCAAGATGCCCGCTTTTAGTAACTTGCATAGCTGAAGACCTGATCATGAAAAACTTTCAGGTTAAAGCTGAACCGTCTGTCAGTGATGATTCTAGAAACAAAAAGCCGAATTATAATTTAGTGGAGAATATTAGATTTTATTTCATTCTTTTTCTAAACCTAGATTCTGTGTTATTTTAAGTTCATTTAAAGACGTTTTTAGTGGACCTGACCATATCCGACCTCTTTGCAGTGCCAAATTTAATGTGTTAATCTCCCTGAAGGTTACTATGATTTTAACGTTATTATTTTGTGGTGGGGTACATACCAAAATTTAGTAAGGTAACCATCATGTATCATTTAAATTCTGTCTCAGATGCGATGGGATATTATTTTTTCTAAATTAGGGGTACTCTGTTGTCTGCCTTTTCCTGATTTATGATCAAATATTTTTATTAGGAGTCTTCTATGCTGCGGTAAACTGGAATGGAGGCAATTGACCACTGCTCTCCTTTGGAATGGCATGGACCCTTAAGAGAAAGAACCCATTCTCCCTAAAGTATAAAATATGTTTAATGTTGGTATTTTAAATTAAACTTTTATTTTGAGATAACTGTAGATTCATGTGCAGTTCTAAGAAACAACAGACTCCTCTCACGTACCTTTGACCCAGTTCTCCGATAGTAACATCCTGCAAAACTATTGTACAATGTCACAACCAGGATATTGACAGTGATACAGTCAATATACAGAACATTCCATCCATTTCCATAGAGAACATTTCCCAGCACAAAAACCCCTCCTGTTGCCCTTTTATAACTACACCCACTTTGCTCCCTTCCCCAACCCCTCCTTCACCCTTGGCAACCAATCATCTATTCTCCATTTTTAAAATTTTATTAGTTCAATAATGTTATATAACTGGAATCATATAGTGTGTAAGCTTTTGGGATTAGCTTTTTCATTCCACGTAATTCTCTGGAGGTTCGTCCAGGTTGTTGAGTATATCAAGGTATCAAGAGTTCCTTTTTCAGTGCTGAGTAGAATTCCACAATGTGGGTGTAGCATGGTTTGCCTAACCATTCACCTGCTGAAGGACATCTGGATAGTGTGGTGTTGTTATGATTAAAGTTGCTATAAACATTTGTGTACAGCTTTTGTGTGAACATTGTCTTCATTTCTTTGGGATAAATGCCCAGTAGTGCAATTACTGGATCATATGGTATTTGAATGTTTAGTTTTTAAGAATTTGCCAAACTGTTTTTCCAGAGTGGCTATACCATTTTACGTTCCCACCAGTGATGTTTGAATAATCCCATTTCTTCACTTCCTTGTCAGCATTTGATGGTGTCCCTATTTTTTATTTTAGTTATTCCGATAGGTGTTTAGTGATATTGTGGTTTTAATTTATACTTCACTAACGGCTTTTTACGTGTTTGTTTGGCAGCTGTGTTTCTTCTTCAGTGACGTGTTTCTTCACGTCTTCCTTTTTCTAGTTGGACTGTTTATTTTTCACTGTGGGGTTGTGAGTGCTTTTCTTTAACAGTAGGTATTCTAGATTCTAGTCGTCGGTTGGATATGTAAGTCGATTTCAAGTACTTTCTCCCAGTCTGTAGCTTGTCTTTTTTTCCTCTTAACAAGGTCTTTCACAGAGCAGAAGTTTTTAATTTTGATGAAGTCCACTTTATCAGTTTTTTCCTTTTATGGATCATGCTTTTAGGATCGAGAACTCTGCCTAGCGCCAGGTCCCGGAGCTCTCTCTTACCTCATGTTCTTTTCTAAGAGTTTCATAGGGTTACAGTTTACCTGTAAGTCCATGATCCGTTTGGAGTTAGTTTTGCATGAAATGTGAGACTCAGATATAGGTTCATTTTTTTGCATATGGATGTCCAGTTGTTCCAACACCATATTTGTTGTAAAGGCTATCTTTCCTCCATTGAATTCTTTTGCTCCTCTGCCAAAAACCAGTTGGACAAAACTGAGTTAATGGGAAAAAAACCAATTGGATATATTTGTGTGCGTCTGTATGGGTTAGCTGTCGTATCCCTTTGAGCTGTGTGTCTGTACCTCCACCAATACCAGGCAGTGTTGATTACTCTCTTTAATAAGTCTTAAAATCAAACAGACTGCTTGCTTCTGCTTTGTTCTTCTTCCAAATTGTTTTAGCTACCTTAGTTCATTGCCATTCCGTACATGTTTTAGAATAACCTTATCTATATCTACACAAATATCTTGCTGGGATTTCGATAAGAATTATGTTAAACTGGTATATCAATTTAAGGAGATTTTCCATTTTGCTATGTTGAGTCTTCCAATGCATGATCACAGGATGGCTCTTCATTTATTTAGATCTTCTCTGATTTCTTTAGTCAGTATCGTGCAGTTTTCAGCATATTAACTTCTATACATGCTTTTATTAGATTTACACCTAAACATTTCATTTCTTTCGAGATTGTAAATGATCTTGTGTTTTAATTCCCATATTCTCATGTTTATTGCAAGTATACATACAATTGATTTTTGTATGTTTATCTTGTATCCTGAGACCATGCTGAATTCACTTATTGGTTTCAGGAGGTTTTTGTTGATTTCTTGGGATATTTTACATAGACAATCGTGTCATCCTCAAATAGCAATAGTTATATTTCTTCCTTTCTGATCTGTGGGCTGTTTATTTCCTTGCCTTGCCTTAATACAGTGCCTAGAACTTCCACACTCTATTGAATAAGAGCAGAGAGAAGAGGTATCCTTGCCTTGTTCCCAATCTTAGGGGGAAAGGAGGCAGTGTTTCGCCATTAAGTGTGATGTTAGCTGCAGCTTTCTTATAGATACTCTTCATCAAGTTGAGGAAGTTCTCTTTTATTCCTATTTTTCTGAGAGTTTTTATCATGAATTGGCATTAAATTTTGTCAGATGCTTTTTCTGCATCAATTGATAGGATCCTATGGTGTTTTCTTCTTTAGCCTGTTAATATGGTAGCTACAAATTGATTGATTTTTGAATATTAAACCAGCCTTATGTCCCTGGAATAAACCCCGCTTGGTCATGGTGTGTAATTCTCTTTATGTATTGCCGAATTCTATTGGCTAATGTTTTGTTAAGGGTTTTTGTATCTGTATTCATGGAGGATATGGATCTATAGCTTTCTCTCTTTTGTAGTGTTCTGACTAGGTACACTTGGTGATTCTTCTGCTAAAATAAAATTAGTTCTTGGAGGAAGTACAACTCGTATAATATTTAGTTCATTTCCTTGCACGTTAGAAAGCAAGTTAATCACTAAGGGCTGTTACAAATGAAAGTGAGTTAAACTCACCGTAGTTGAGAAACAGGAAAAGGCTGTGATTCTGAGACGAAGTTATGGATACCAGGCAAAGTAACGAAGCTGAACCTGACTCCTGCATAAAACCAGGAATCCTTTAACATGTGAAAGTGGCCCCGGGTAGGTGGACTCTAAAAAGTGAATGAAAATCCTCTCTGAAGGAAACTCTCTCTAATTAATGCTTCTAGATTAACTAATCAAACACCCAAGGAAATAAGCCATTTTGATTGAGAAACAGAAGATTTGTACACTCAAGGAATTCAGATATTAGGATTGGCAGAAGTGGAATACCAATTATAAAATGCTTAAAGAAATAACTATGAATTTAAATGAAAGTGAAATAAGAGATATGTACAAAGAAAAGGCAGATATTAAAAGAACCAAGTAGAAATTAAAGTATGAAATATAATAATTGTAATATATAAATCAATGGTTTAAGAGCAGATTAATGACAAAGGAATCATTTGTTGACTAAGAAAATAACGCATATGCAGCAAAGACAGTGAAACAGCAAATATGAATGACAGATTATGAGACGCTGAAGGATAGAATGAGATCTAATATGTGTGTAATTGTGGTCTCAGAGAGCAGGAAAAACGAAGGAGATGATTGCTGAGAAATTTCCAGAACGAATCAAAAACATGAATCCACATATACAAAAAACAAAATCTATATCAAGCAGGATAAGTAAAAGGACGCCAATGTAGTTTCCTTATAAGGAAACTGCAGAACAGCAACGACAGAGAGATCTTAAAAGCAGCCAGAATAACTAAACATCTGCCTACAGAGGAATGACAAATTGACAGAAGACTTTTCAGTACCAAAAACTGAAGTCAAAAGATAGTGGAATAACATCATTAAAGTGTTAAGTGAAAGTAATTGTCATCCTGGAATGAGTGAAGTTATCTTTCAAGAACAAGGGCAAAATAAAGACATACTCAAATTTTTTTTTTTTTAAAGAATTTATGACCAATAGACTTTCACTTAAAGAATAAAGATGAATTTTAGGGTAGAGAAAAATGAAGGAAGGTCTGAGATGCAAGAAGGAATGATGAGCTAAGAAACTGGTAATCATGTCAAACATGTCGGAAATGTAAATAAAAACTGCCTGTATTAAAAAATATATTTGTGGAGTTAAAAAGAACATAATTAAAATGCTAGCAAAATGGCCTATAAGCCAGGAAATATGTATGTAGGGAAGGTGGGAGGGGCACTTGCAAATCACTGTGAGGGGTCCAAGAACCATAGACCCTTTAAGATGGAAATTAAGCTAGTGAATAACTTTAGGCTTTGTTGACCTAAGTATTCATTGTAAATTTTCAAGGATAACCGTTGAAGAACAACAGAGTATAACTTCCAAGCCAATAGGAAAAAAATTCTGAAATAAGAAAAAAACCTTCTTTAAAAATCCCACCTCTGATAGACCAAAGAATGCAATAATGGAGAAAGAGCATAGAAAAAACAAAGATATGGAAGGCATAATAGATCAAAAGTTATAATAAATATAAAAGGCCTACCACATCGGACAAAAGAAGGCTCCATCTCCCAATATACAGTTTACAAAGAGAGAAGGCATGAGGTTATAGAAAGAAAAAAAGAATTAGAAGAAATAATGTAACAAGCAAATCTACCAAGCTAGGGTAGCTATATCAATATCAGCCCTTATAAATACTAAGTGAATTTTATAAATACTAAGTGAAAAGCCTTAATAGGGATAAAAAGTGTCTTAATAAAAATTTCAACTAATAAGGCAGGGATAACAGTTCTAAACAAAGTGGAAAAATCCGAAATTAATAGAATACAGAGAAAAATGGAGAAACCTGTTATATTGTATTTCATATACCTTTCAATTATTAGCTCAAGCAGCAAAAAAGTAAATATTTAGTACAACACAATAAACAAAATTGATTTAATGTGTAAAGGATCATGCACCCAAAAATTGGAGAATGCACATTTCCCTCAAGCATGCATAAAAAATTTAGAAGGAAAATGTTAGAAGAATGTTTTTGTGACCCCTAATTAGCAAAATATTTTAGAAAATATGCAGAAGATATTAACCATAATCTGTGTAAAATCAAGCACTTTTTATTTAAAACCTCTCTCCAGATAGCATTAGCTATTTAAGAAGCAGTCAAGGCCAGTCAGCTAATCAATGTCTAATTAAAATCTAAAACTCTTTCCAGTACTCAATAGACGATATTCTATCTTAGGCTCCCTTTCTTAAGAACAAGAGCATGGTGTCAAATGTAACTAAAAATTTTTACATTTTTTTAAAACCAATTTAAAGGAGATTTTTCTACATTTTAAGAGATAAGGAA
Source organism: Equus quagga (assembly GCF_021613505.1). Classification (NCBI taxonomy): domain Eukaryota; kingdom Metazoa; phylum Chordata; class Mammalia; order Perissodactyla; family Equidae; genus Equus; species Equus quagga. The sequence continues at coordinate 5,427,989 of NC_060277.1, forward strand.
CTACTTCTACCATAAAAGTTATACTCATCAGTTTTTCATTGAGTCATATTGAAAATAGAAATCACATAGTCACTATTTCTTGGCTGGCTACCAGCCATGCCACCCTCATCAGTTCTTAATGTTCCCAGACTTTCCTTTGGGATATTCTCTCTTGTCTATCGGGTAGCGGCCACGTGCTGTGGAATTGATTCCATCCGAACTCCAGAGATGGTGGGCACTACTTCACGTAAATCAGTCAGCCTGATCCCGTTCCTTTTGCCTCAGTGATTGGTTCAGGGGTAGACAGAAACCCAGTCTAAGCAATCAGCTCAGGACTTAACTCTCCTCCAACCTCCCATCCAGTTTGGGCAACACATGAACTCTACTGCTCTGGATGTGAACCCGGGCGCTAATGCAACATTTTTTTCTTTTCCTGAGGAGGATTCGCCCTGAGCTATGCAGCTTCAGCACACAGACATGAGGTTGGGTAGTCATTCATTCAATTCATTCAGTATGCTGAGTGCTCAGTAAATGCTGGGCCCTGAGAACAAGCAGAATCTTATTCAGCAAATTCTGACACTGGGGACAATGAAATAGCTGATAGCTTACCCACTTAATTAGAAGCAAAGATAATCGCTTAAAAGCTTCATCCTTGTATCTAGGAAGACTTGTTTTTTCAATCAGGAATTTTAGTTCCAGGAAAAGAACAAGACAATGAAAACGTCGTATGAAAGGTTTCTTTCAAACTTCTCAATCGACAGTTTTTACCCCAATCATCATGATGCTGCAAGGCTTCAGACACACAAGTGACTCTGTGTTCAGGCCAAGTACTTGGCCTCGGGAAGATGAATGATCACACCTACTCACCATATGATTATAAGGGTCAGGTAGTTTAAAAAGAAATTACAATCTGAATTGAACCAAGGATGAACAGTGTTGCTATTGAGCTACAAATCCCAGCTAATAAGCATAACCCTGTAAAGGGAGGTCAGTGTTTGGGAAACTGCGTGTTCTTGCAGAACGGCAAAGCTTTTGCAATATAAATAGTTGTAAGTGTACTAGCTTTCATCTTTGATGCCTTAACTCTCTGTGTTTAAAGTTTTTATATGCAGGGCTGGACTGAGAATTTTAGAAGCTCCAAATACTGAAAAAATTGTGGTGACAACCCTGTATGTAATTCAAGAGAAAATTTATTTTTTCAAAAGGTCATAAAACTCATATAAGTACTGAAATTAAAATTAATTTTTCTAGATTTTCTTGTTTTGAAATGCTGTATAAATTCATCAAGTTCAACTTTTCTTAGTCGTTCCTGGTTCGTCTGCTTTGGTGTTGCCCTAAGCGCATACTTAGCCTCTTGGTAATAATTCAGCATTGACTGCATTACAAATATCTATTAATCTTTCTGTAATTTCCAAAATATAGATGGAGGAGAAGAATGTTATTCTGAGAGGAATTTGATCACTCACAGCAAAGAGCGTGCTTTGATTTGGGGTCCTCTAAACTGAACTTTCTTCCTAAATAGTTCTAATAAGGAGCAACCTTTAATCCCAAATACAATACACAATGACAGAGAAACACGGGATTTAGAAAAACAAAGCAGGTCTTATTTTGGTACGCTACAATATTTGGTTTAGATTAAACATGATGGGAGGAGACACTCAGGTGTGTAAGGGTCACTGAGATTCACGGCTCAGGCCTTCTGCTGGCTTGCTTGTCCAAGACTTGCTGGTAATGTGCCTCAGAGAAGTAGGGTGAAGTTAGGCCAGGTATTTTTGACTAAATAAAGAGGAATGGTTAAAGGTCTACTCTTTTCTAATTTCCAAAGCTATTCCTGATTTGTAAAGTAGTATGATTTAACCTTTTTATTTTTAATCATTGTTTTAGATTTTTTAGAAATTTAAGAGAAAATTTAAAAACCATAGCTCCTGCTTAATGATTCCAATATGACATTTGTATTCTTCTTTTTCTTTTGAATCTAAAAATGTCAGGGCCGGCCCCATGGCCGAGTGGTTAAAGTTCCATGCACTCCACTTCGGCAGCCCAGGTTCCCAGGTTTGGATCCTGGGGGTGGACCAACTCTATTCATCAACCACACTGTGGAGGCATCCCACAAACATAATAGAGGGAGATTGGCAACAGATGTTAGCTCAGGGCGAATCGTCCTCACCAAAAATAAAATAGAATAAAATAAAATAAAAATCTCCTCAAGCTATATGGAACACAGCAAAAAGAAATTGACTCTTTTTTCTTGGATGAATCAGTAACTGGAAAACACTTATATCGAGATCTTAAAGCAAGAATAAACATTACGTTCACTGAGGGAAACAAAAAATCTCAATTTTTACCTTCTTTCAATACTTTTTATTTAGTTTTTGTTTCTTTGCTTACGACTATTTTCAAATTATCTAAATTTTATGGTGTAATTGTCTTTTAGAGAATGACAATACTATTTGGAAGACATTCTTTTTTATTGAAGCAATTATTGAGGAGAAACAAGCACAGAGAGACTCACACAGGCAAACACATCCTACAGCGGCACAATTTTATTTATTGAATAGCATTTAAGTCATTGTTTAATACGTGGTGCTTTCCTTTGCATCATCAGTTATGCTAAGTTCTCTCAGACGCTTAGCTTCTTTGCCCTTGTAATGCCTTTAAAACTATTGAGGCCTGTTGGAAAAGCACTTAACAGGGAGAGGACAAATAGCCTTTCAGTAGCAATATTTTAAGGGACTAAAGCTAAGTAGTCGTCTCCATTTAAATTATAATATACAACTAGAGGATCTCACAAAGAATGAGAACACTGTAATTGAACCACAATCCTTCTTAGTTTACGTCAACATTCTGTCACCCATTCCCTAGGTCCCTCCCTTTTAACCAGCAAAGCAATAGTTTCCTTTTATTAAGACACTCTTCAGTGGGTATTGACTTCAGTTCCACAGCTGAAGCCATGAGAGGGAGAACTCCTGCTCCTTTCTCCTTATAATAACCATCATGATGTAAGGAAAATTGCACTGGGCAGGCTAAACAGGTAAGAAAAACGTTATTCAGGACTCTTGCAAAGGGAGAGGGAGACTGCACTCAACTCCACTGAGACAAAAGTTGGGAGAGTTTGTAAGCACCGAGGTGACCTAATGGAAATGTACAGGAGGGCACTAGTGAGGAGGTTGGTCAATGTCGTTAGGCCGTCTGTGTTTGCTGGTTGGTGCCTGTTGAGGTTAGGCTCCTACCTTCCCACAGAGACTGGGAGATAAGGACTCTATCTTTCTTGGTGATTATGCTTCAAAGGGATGGCTCCCAGGTCCTTGAGAAAGACATTCTTGGGCTGTAAAAGATTTACATCTCAAAGGGACAGAGAAAGAATTTATAATTGCAAGTTTTCTAAAGCAAATATTCAATGAAAGAAGAGGTATGTGTTGGGGGGGGCACCCATAGTTGAGAAGAAACCTGTCTAAAGTTCAGTCAAGCTGAGGGGAACTTTAAAACCATCTCAGCCAATAATTACTACCTTTTGTTGAGTTCTGCATGCCTGCTACTAGGCTACGTGTTTTACTTACACTTATTGGTAATCTTCCCAACAACCCTTTGGGATAGGTTATATTATTGCCCCATTTTACCACAGATGGATTTTAGAGATGAGGAATCTAAGGCTCAAAGAGTTTAAGTAATTTACCCAAAGTCACACAGCAAGTAGGTGCTAGAGCCAGAATTTGAACCCGGGGAGCCTGCCTGCAAAGACCATACTTATAATCACTAGACCATCCCACTTTATCTGTATTTCTATTACATCTTCAGGAGGATGATAGGATCATTGTTTAATGCTTCTAGAGGAGCTGCTTATAAAATATTTGCTGTTGTCAAGTCATCTTGGGAAGAATGACTGCCCTGTATCACTGTGGCAGCACAGTACTTACCTATCTGGACCTGAGATATTCCTACAAATGCCATAGCATATGCCTCTTAGTCTCAATTTTGGAGGAACCCCTGTCACTCTAGCTCTATACTTGCTCATAAAGAGTAATCCTAATTAAAAAAAAAATTAGGAAAGACTAGAGTAACAAGATAGACATTAAAAATATAATCTTGGAATGCAAGGTTGGTTTAATATTTAAAAGCAGTGAATGTAACATTCCATATTAATAGAATAAAGCAAAAAAACCACAGGATCATCTTAATAGATTCAGAAAATGCATTTGACAAAATCCAATGCCCATTCATGATGAAACTCTCAACAAACTAGGAAGAGAAACAAACTCCTTCAACCTGATAAAGGCATCTTCAAAAAACTCAAAGCTAATACCATCCACAATGGTGAAAGACTAAATGCTTTGCCCCTGAGATTGAGAATAAGACAAAGATGCCCATTTTCACCACTACTATTTAACATTGTATTGGTGTTTATCGCCAATACAATAAGCCAAGAAAAAGAAATAAAAGGCATCTAGATGGGAAATGAAGAAGTAAAATTGTCATTACTTGCAGATGACATGACCATTTATGTAGAAAGTCAGATGGAATCTACAAAAAAGCTACTAGAACTAATAAGTGAGTTTTGCAAAGTTGGAGGATGCAAGGTAAGTATACAAAATCAGCTTACTTCTGTATACTAACAATGAACATTCTACACATGAAATTAGAAAATAATTTCATTCACATTAGCATCGAAATAAAATACTCAGGAATAAGCTTAATAAAACAAGTGCAAGACTTGTACACTGAAAACTATAAAATATTCTTGAGAGAAATTAAAGATATCTAAATAAATGAAGATGTATTTTGTATTTATTGTATCTAAGCTCGATATTGGGAGATGGTGATCATCTCCAAATGGATCTATAAATTCAATGCAATCTCTATCAAAATTCCAATAGGAATTTTTGTAGAAATCGACAAGCTGATCCTAAAATTTACATGGAAATGCAAAAGGTGTTTAGAGTTGCCAAAACAACTTTGAAAAAGAAAAATAAAGTTGGTGGACTAATCCTACCTGATTTCAAAGCTTCCTATAAAGGCATAGTAATCAAGACAACGTGGTATTGGCACAAGAATAGGAAGATAGATCAATGGAAGAGACTTGAGAATCCAGACATAAGTCCTTACATTTATGGTCAATTGATTTAATTAATTTGAACTTCATCAAAATTAAAAACTTTTGTGCCTTCTGCATCTGTCACTGCAGGATTAGCCGTTGCTAAGTCACAGCCTGAGTAGGAAGCAGACAACAGCTTGTGTTGGACAGACCAGAGCCCAGTGGGTGGGCCTTCTTTAAGACAAAGAACACAAAATTATGAATACAAAATTAGCTATGAAACTACTTAGAATGAGGACATAAATCACAAAAAAATTTTAATTTTTTTAAAAAGCACATTAGCACAAACATCACAAAATCTAGAAAAATAATTAGTGATAATGACAATGATGGTCTGCCTAACACCTCTATAACAATTTTTTTCCTACTTTTTGGGCTGAACACACTTTATCTCTTCATATGAAACACTTTGTCGTATTTTCTCTAGAAAGACTAGAAATGTAGTCCCATCTTTCCTCTACCATGAGTGATGGAAGTTGAGTGACTAGAAAGCTTTCTTGCAACTTCATCATTCATTACTTATAATGCCACATCTGAGTTTCGTACTCAGGCAGTGATCAGGAAAGTCATGGGAAAAGTCCAGCCTGTTGACACTGGGTATGGACCCTGAGGGCCCCTGCCACGGCAGATGGTCCACTTTGGTTAGATCTTTGCTGCCCTGTCTTCCCATTGGGCAGTACTTGAGACGGTGGACAGAAAATATTCTTGAGTCATGGCATAGTGGCCCACAGGCAGGGAGACATCTCTTTGGCCCTTCTCCTTGGGGTCAAAGATAGGATCTGGAGGCCTGAGGTTATATCTGGGGGGCCAGGATGATATAGAAGTATGCCTGGCAGCCTACTAGTCCCATTGCCCCAGGTTGTAGAGGGTGATCACCAGGCTGCGCAGTACTTCCTGCCTACTGCTCATGGCTAGGGCCACTTCTTCCCTGGTTACCTGGAGAACACAGCTAGCCTCAGAAAGGGTGCAAGTGAGAGGCCCTAAAGATTAAGGTCCATTAACAACACGGTAAATCTATAAATCCACCTCTGACCACAGCTGACATCTTTCTGGAGGGTGTCTATGTACATTGCCAAACACATCCTCAAAGCTTCCCTGTCACAGAAGATTAGAAGGCAATTAGCCACATGCTCTCATTAGCATAACATCCCTACAAAAGACCTTGAAATCACTTCAGAATTTGGGTTTAGTCAAGTGCAGAAATGCCAATGGACAGACTGAGTAGGGTAAGAGGGATGGTGAGTATAGACGTGAAGAAAGACAGATAGCAAGGAGAGATGAAAGGGTCCTTTGGGGGGAAATTCCCAGTAGTAATTAAACTGCCCAGGAGTTAGGCTCCTCAATGGTGCTTGAGTGGTTTATTTTCCAACCTGTGAGGCTGCACTAGGAAGGAAAGAGATGAACAGAACGAATTGCCCCTGGGGCTACTTCTCTGCTGTGAGGACTTCTCTTTGAAAGAACTGGACAGACCGAGAGGGCAATGCTTTCCAACCAGCAGAGAGAGAAGTTAACGCTGGGGATCAGAAGGTGTATTGCAGACAGACAGGATCTAGGCAGGAGGCAGCATGAATGAGAGCATGAAGGGTGTTGCAGGGTAACACAGGCCAGGTCCTGATCAGAGTGGCCTTGGACATACCTTAGCTGAGGCAGCCAGCGCCATTTAAAGTCCAGGGACCTGGAGGCTGGAAGGAAGAGCTCTGGCATCTGGGAGGGAAGGTGGGGCCCCAGGAGATCACACTGGAGTCACCACCCCATAGGTCTAGCATGCCTGTGGGCATGTTGAAGGTGCTGGAAATCCTGGGGCAGATGGCTTTCCTGAAAGCAGAGCATCTGCTGGCACAAAGCAACCCATGAACTGGTGCTAATTGCATGCAACACACTCTCTGTTTTCTGGAAAATTCCAAGCAGACACAAGAAGGAAAGACCAGAGATTCTGTCACTTGATAAATTGAGGCTATTAATCTATCTGTCAAATTGAAGGTTAAAGGTAGCCATACATGAGATACTGTTGGTGGGGCTTAGGGGAACATCAGGTGACATGTTCTGAATTGCCTTTGCTCTAAGATTTCTCCAGGAAGAACCATCTCCACCGGGTCACCTGGTCGCCTCCAGACCAAGAAATGACAAGCAGTGCGGTCCTGATTCTGCGATCAACAGCCTCTAATGAGGAGGTGCTTTTGCTGCGTTCCCCACCAGAGTCTCCTTGAACATGTGGCAGGGACGAAGGATGCTTCATTGCTCCTGTTGGCCAGCCAGCAGAGGGAGGGAGAATAACAGCTTATGCTTTGTAAACAACGCCGTCAGCTAAATTACCAGCACGTTATGATTTTATACCAATATGCAAATATAATGATCATGAAAATATCTTTATTGATTTTCATGTTTATAAAGATAGTCCATGCTTATTTTTAAACAATGTAAAAATATACAAAGCAGAAAACTGAAGGTTTCCAGTTATTTCCCTTCCCAATAAATATTAACAGTTTCGTTTATCTCCTTCCAGGATTTTTTCTATATAAACACCCGTATCTGTATGTATGTAACTCAAATCTTTCTAAGTTTTCCAGGATCTTAGGCTTACTTTTTGCATTAATAAAAATAAAATAGCTGGAGTCCCCATCCTGGGTATTTAGGAATCCAGCATTTTCTCCAGTTGTCTCAACGACTCCTGAGGAGGATGCGAATATAATGGTGGTTTATTACCTCTTGCTTGGATCCTGTTCCCAACTCAATTGCTTATTGGTTTGTGTTGCCTCCTCTTTACTTCTGCTGATATCTCCAGCTTTTCTCCAGTTTTCTTTTTTCAAAACCACAGTCTCATCCCCTTGTTTTCTGAAGCCCTACTTAGATACTGTTGTGTGATGTCAAATTTTACAGAAGGTTTGGGGTTTTGTAGAATATACAGAAATTAACCCTTGCTCATCGTATGCTTACATTTAACTTCTGCTTGGTTGTAGTTCATGGTCCTGTGATATTTATGGCGATTATTAGTAATTGCTATGATATAACATCTTTTTTTTTTTTTGAGGAAGATTAGCCCTGAGCTAACTGCTGCCAATCCTCCTCTTTTTGCTGAGGAAGACTGGCCCTGAGCTAACATCCATGCCCATCTTCCTCTACTTTCTATGTGGGACGCCTGCCACAGCATGGCTTGCCAAGCAGTGCCACGTCCACACCCAGGATCCGAACCAGCGAACTGCCAAAGCGGAACGTGCGCACTTAACCACTGCGCCACCGGGCTGGCCCCTGATCTACCTATCTTTAATGGCGAACACTCATAGTGTGCTTAGTAGGGGCCAGGCATTGTGCTAAGAACTTTTCATGCATTACCTCACTGAGTCTTCACAATAACCCCGTGAAGTAGCTATTATCACCATCATTACTTTACAGATAGGAAACTGAGCTTAAGATGCATCATTTCATGCTTCTATAAAATCATGGATGCTTTAGAGGTTTGTCACAGGATACGTATCTTCACAAAATGCACATTTATCATAAAGTGTTAGCAAAGATGCAACTATTGAGTGTGATGGACACCTGCAGCTGATCTGACCGACTTTGTTTTTTCCATCTGTTCCAAAGGTCATAAAAAACATTTCAAACTTCAAGTAAATTAATAAAATAAAATAAAAGAGTGGGCCCACATGGAATACTAGCTTTCCTCCATGCTCCCAGTCCCACATACTTGAAGAATATCTTGAGAAATCTGGTGTGATGCACAGACGCTTTGAAACTGGATTCCTAGGCTTATGAACCAATGTCTTCCAAAGAGGATTTTGTGACACTTCTTTTTGACCACAAATGGAAGCATCTCCTTGAAAATAAGGTTATGCTACATTTTTTTTTTCCTAAAACAACTCTTACATTTGGCAGTATGTGTCAAGGCTAAACAAGAATGCATACGCCATTTGACCAGGATCCAAACCTGCGTCCTAAGACTTGTGGAAATTTAGCCTAGAAAACAAGAAAGATGCCATATCACCAAAGATGTTGATCACCATGTAATAGCAGAAACTTAGAAGTGATATATTTTGCCTGACATAGTGGAGTAGTTTAAATTATTGAATGCCTACTTGATTGTACATTATGCAAAATATAAGGATTTTATAGAAGCACAAAATGATGTTAACAATGATACAATGTAAGTAAAAAATAGGATGTAAAGTAGTATGTTTCTTTTGCTTACAGCAATGTAAATTATGTAGTCATATGTTCTGGAGAAGGAGTACACCTTCCTGCAAAGGTTCTTCTCTGACTCCTGGTCTTCCTCCTGCCCTGCCATGCTGCCCTAGGTTACGGGTTGTTACCTCAGAGGGTGAACAATGCTTAAAGCTACCATTACGTGCCCGTGGTGTCCGCTTCACAACTGCTGGAGTATGTGGACTCGCACACTTCTCAAAAGTTGTGTAAATTGACCACACAGAAGGACTAGGACAGAAACTTACTCCCACTCTTTGAAAAAAACAGCTGCCAGAAGACCAAGTCACGTTGCCTCTGATCACTTAAGCTGAGGTTTCATGAAGTGTAGCTGATAGACCATGAATTGGAATAACCTCTGGTACTTGTTAAAATGCAGGTTTCTGAGCCTATACAAAACCTATAGTATCAGAAACCCCTGTGTTTATGGCCTTGGAATCCGTATTTCAACAAACCCCCCAGGAAATTCCACAGGACTGCGCTGTGCTAGACCATGTGCTCTCACTGCCATCCCTTCACCCCCTCTGTTACTCCTGCGTTACCGGCACTTCAGCTGCCTCTTGCTCCCGGGCCCTGGTTCCCTGGTTCTGCACCTCACCTTTGCTGTCTGAGGCCCACAAGCACTAGGACCCCTAGGACTTCTGGGTTTTCTGCTTCTGCTCTTCTGCGTGCTTTACGTCACTGATTGATTTTTTTTTTTTTTTTAGAGGAGGTGTTGAGAAGCTTTCTTCTGTAGTTCTGCAGCTCTGTGGTCCAGCAGCCAGACCCCATCCTCCCCATGTCTCTAACACTCCCTCTCTCATCCTCACCCGCCCACTACTGGAGGAGGCATGAAGAGTTGGGGAGGATCGGTAGCATCCACCAGTGCCTAATCCTTGCCAAAACAGCACCATTGCCTTAGTCATATTTCTCTCGTGACATATGACTGTGTTTCTGCACCACCTCCCCCGTCACCCTTTTCAGGTATAGAAAGGCAAAAACAAGCAAACAAACAAATAAATTGTATGTTAAGATTATCTGTCATTATTTTTTTATTTCAGTTTACCAAAATATTAGGAAGATTGGTATAACCTTCAGAAAAGAAAGTGTTTCTTGTCTCTCCGCTGAATCATCCATCCAACGATAGCATTTATTTAAAAGAGAATGTCAATTATGTTTCACAAATTACAAATTGGCCTTACTTTTAAAGTCTCCTTATGAAAAACCATTGTCAATTATCCTTTTTATTTAAAAAAAAGAGAGAGAGAATAACTTTATATTGATTTTTCTACATTTATTTTCCATATTTTGGGAAAATAAAAGCATGAAAAAGCAAGATAATTCCATATATCTGGGCATGGAAGTACGTATTAGTTGATGGGCATGTCCTCATGCCCATCACTTCCAAATCCCAATGCAGATTTTGGTGCACATCATGGGCACAGTATATGCCCGCTGTGCCAGAAGGTAGCCACGGCCTGGGGAAGTAAGTGACTAGAGATTGGATTTCCTTACCTCACCCTGTTAATACATTTAGAAAAGCACTTAATAACAAGACTGGATGAATTGAGATTTTTCTCCCTGAGTATATTCCTAAAGCTCCTTTGTGGTCTCTGTGCCGCAGGATATGCAGCTTGTATTCTGTCCCTGCCCTAGGAAGGGAGGTGATATGCCCTGGATTCCATGACTTGAGCTCTCCCCCTCCACTGTTGTGAACATTCAAGTGTGGACGTGTGCTGTCTCATGACATCCCCTTTGTTTATTAGTGCGTGATTGGGTTTGAGTCTTCACAGGGTGCATGAGTCTAACAGCTCCCAAATAATGATAACAATAATAAATGACAGCTTGAAAAAAGGTTGAATCAAACACTTGGACTTAGATGGGGAACTTGGCTCCAAATCTTCAAAACAGGGGTTTTGTCTGTAAAGCGTGCTTTCCCAATGTGTTCAGCAGAGAAAGAGCTTGCTTTCTCTTCTCAGCTTCAGTGGAGGGTCTCCCAAGAGTTAAACAGGTTCTTGGCTCAGTGGGAAGGTTCAGTGAGTGGAGTGACCCTTCTTTTAATCTAAAGACCTGCCTGAGGATGTCAGTTCAACAGCCTGTGTGTCATCATGGTCACCTTCATTTTAATCCCTTTGAGGTGTGGCTGTAGGCTCCTGTAGAGTATGAGTGACTATGGTGCGTTTGGCCATGCTTATAGAGGTTCAATATAATCTTGGCGCTGGTAGATCAGAACACTTGTTTTAACTGGTTTATGTTTTGAGGATATTTGTGTGATATTATAGTTCTGAGATATATTTATGTTTAAAGAATCAAGCTCATGCATAATGAATGGAGTATGCTTGACACAGAATTAGTACATATTGTAGTTTCAAATACAGTAACGTGCTTTATCTCTAAAGTAGAAGTTGAAATGTTGAATGACATGCTTATTTGTTTATTCCTAATTTTTTAAAAAACTCAGTTAAATGTCTCTTTTTTTATTTTCTAGGCCACATTACTTGATATCTAATTTGATTGAGATGAAAATAGGTAAAATGAAGATAGATAAAAGATGAGATTTCACAGAAAAAAATCAATTCAATTAACTAGTCCAGGAAATAATTGATCTAAATATTAAAAAGCATATTTTAAGCCAAAAAATAACAGATTTAGAGATATCAAATATTAAGAATAAGAAGCACAAAGGATATAGTATTTTAAAATATCAAATTAGCTTTCTAAACCTTTTAATGTTTAACCTTCAAAGAAGAATAGAAATAATAAGACATTTTCGGCTTGCAGCCTCAGATTTTGTTTAAAATAATCTTGCCCAGTGATGATCACTACACCATTTTGCTTCATTTGAAGAAAGAACATGATTGAAGAGCAACTTTTGACATTTGAAAATCAGCACTGTTTACATTTGAGAGAATTCACTATAGATTATTTGTAATGAATCTAAAGAGATTCACAAACACTTAAGTAAACTTTACTCTCTGTTCATATTACTTCCCTTCAATTATATTTTTCCTAAAGTTTAATAACTATAAACATTCTAAATGAAGCCATATGTCCAGAGCAGGCAACGATCATAATTCCTTTACATTATACTTGAGTTCAAAACACTTCCCCAGTTACAAATGATTTGAAAAGCTAACAAAAGGTGAAACAGTTGGTATGTTCATAATTAGGAAATAAGTTGTGAGTAGAGAAACAAACGATTGTGAATTTGTATCCAGAATATACAAAGAAAGGAAACACATAAAAATATTTTACCCAGTTAATCTATTGACTTTCTAGTACAGAATATGGTATTAAATCTTGTGCACAAAAGAATATATTACGGATATTGAAGTTTTACCAGTCTGATCTTGGAATTTAAAAAATTGAAAACAGAAAGAGGTTGTTCAGTTAGGGGATAAGTTTCATGTTTATATTTTTATCCTTCACTCCTTCCCCCAACTAAAAACTCATTTATTGAGTGACTAATATGTAGTCAGTTGATACATATTTATCATGTTCAGTTTGGAGAGGGCAGCTGAATAAGTATAATTAATGCAGAAGTGTCCCAGATACGCATGTTCCAGGACTCCCAGTTTCAAAGGGAGACAGAGCTATAAGTAAGATTTGTTGGATGCAAATATGAGTAGAGGTAAGGAAGTACTACTCGTTGGGTCAGGAAATCAACTCCTTTCAAAAGATGCCCTAAGAAAAAACATCTTGAGCTCCTCGGGGTTATGCTTGGTGGAGGCAGGGGCCAAGAGACCCCAATTTTCAAATATCTCCATGTGAGATGTGTGGTCCTACTGTATCTTTGTTCTTGTCTTTCCCTTTTCAGTTGCAATACTCCATCCCTTCAATAACTTTGCTATCTCTGACTTCATAAATATTATGTATGTGTGTATATATATATTAGATAAATAAATAAAGAGAATCAACCCAAGTTCATCTTCTTTATTCAAGATTAGGGATTCTCTAAAGGTTAACTCAGTCTTTCTCTCCTCAGCCTCCACTGGGACCTGAGTCTCTTTGTCTTCTCCATGGCTGTTGACCTTATTACCCTGAAACTATTGTTGATTGCTCTAGTATCTGTATAAATTCTTGCATTAGCTCATATAAAATTAATTTAGCTCAGAGTTCCTGGAATACAATAGCCTGGGTATCCACTGGAATGGCATCTGCAGGCACAGGTGGACTGGGAACTTTTCTCCAGGAAAATTACATACACAAGTTTTGTACCAGCTCGGTGAATGGTGATCCATGTGCTGAAAAGATACAAGAGTGGCAGCTTGATCTCAGGGCTGCAGGTGGAATGGTGAATGGAAGGTGTGCTGATCTACCGTCCCTCCCTCTCTCCCTCCATGCGTGCTCCCGTTTGCCCCTGTGAATACCCTGAAAAACATCTCTCTAGTGAACTCGAAACAGGCTAAACTCATTTCAGAAGGGTTGAGTTGGTCTCAATAAAACAATATATGACTATCTCAAGGAAAGGAGAGTTGGGGATGTTTTGTATGTAATTATGAATTGTATTAACTGTTCCATTAAAACTGACAATAACAATACTAGTGTCCTCATCATTAGAATTGTGTGTGGGGAATTGGTCCATATTTCCTTTTTAGATTTTCTATATTGTCATGAAAAAACCCTTGAGAACTAAAAACTCATTCTATTTTGGTACGCAGATTGTAGATTCCAAGTGATTTTTTTTTTTTAAAGATTGGCACCTGAGCTAACAACTGTTGCCAATCTTCCTTTTTTTTTTTTCTGCTTTATCTCCCCAAACCCCCCCACCCCCCCCACCCCGTACATAGTTGTATATCCTAGTTGCAGGTCCTTCTAGTTGTGGCATCTGGGACACCGCCTCAACATGGCCTGATGAACAGTGCCATGTCCGCGTCCAGGAACCGCGTCCGAACCAGCGAAACCCTGGGCCACCGCAGCGGAGCGTTCGAACTTAACCACTCGGCCACGAGGCTGGCCCCCCAAGTGATTTTTGATTGTCTGTTATATCGTTCCACCCCCCTGACAGCTGAATTAATCTAAAGTCAACGAGCATTTTCTAGTGTAATTGGCTTGGTCCATTTGCCATGTGGAGATGTGACTTTAGCTAAATGATAGTCTCAAGGTATATTTAAAACAGTCATGTGTTCTAGGGAGCAGAAATAACCTCCTTCTCCATGCTCTAGTCAAGTAAACATTTCCTAGTAGCATTTCTCAAGACAATATTGCTTAAGTTAAAAACCAACTGTTCCTTTGTATTCTTTTTACTATAATAAGTGGACATGCTTTGGTTGGCATTCTTCTGGCACAACAAAAGTCTGTAAGAGGAAAGCAAGGAATAAGCCTAATTAGGTCACATTCTTCTTCTTTGGAAACTAACCTTCTCCACGTTAATACTTACAATCACAAACACAACTTTTCTCTTTTTCAAGAAGAAAACCAAATAAACAATCTTTTGTGGGATTTAAACTAACATAAAAAGTCCATTTTGGCTGAGTAAGCAAAGAGGAATAAAAATCTTAAAAGCCTTTGTATTCTTTTTTTTACTTCTGGAGTTTTCTAATGTTACTATGTGTAGGAGTCTGGTTTTTAAAATTTAATATTATGAGGAACAGCATTGACAACATCTAAATCAAAAAATTAGATGAGATGGTGAAGGAAATGCTGAACCCAGATAAATGGATGTAGTTGTGAAAGTGATGCCCTTTTCTCATTTCAGAGATCTGAAATGGGCTAGTTCCAATATGGAGGGCTGGTTCTAGCTGAATAAGATTTAAGAAACAGACAAGATATATCAAACTTGTGCCAAAGCAAACTCTATCCAGATAAATGAGAAACTCAAGGAATTTTACTAGCCAAAAGTTTTCAGTGATTAAGAACCAAATGAGCACTGTAGACATTAAGAGGAATAGAGATGAACAGGAGGGAGAGCATGGCTCACTCCACGTCCAATCCTGGAGAACTGGGACGTCATACCTGATACTGTTGGGAATTCTGAAAGCTTTGGGGAGATAGCAGAGTACAATAGAGGAAGGTTTTATCAAGATCACGTAACTGAAGCTCAGGCTAAAATTTCATCTACTCCTTTACTAATTCTACAGATATTTATTGGACCCTTTCTATGTGCCAGGCACTGTTCTTGGGTTGCGGGCGTAGCAGTGAACTAATTAGGACAACATCTTTGCTCTTAATAGAGTATATGTTCTAGTTGGAATATAGACAATTTTTAAAAAATAAATGAAATTACTAGTATGTTTAATAGTGATACGTGCTAAAGGGGGAGAAAAGGTAGGGAAAGAGGATAGGAAGTGTGAGAGAGGGGATGGAATGGTAGGCAGGGTCACCAAGGAAGGGACTCACAAACAAAAAAGCCTTGAGGAGGAGGGTATCTGTGTGTTTATTTTGTGGCCAATACTTCTGTTTCTGGGACTATGGTAGACTAAAAGATTGTGAACACTCCTTTTAGGAACATTGTTAAATGCTGGACATTATATAATAAATGCCACCTGTATTAGATGTCTATTGCTGTAATAACGAGATTTCTATTGATGTATAACAAATTACTTAAAGGCTTAGAACAACAGTAAACGTTCAGAATCTCTTGCAGTTTTTCTAGATCAGGAATTCAGGGGAAGTATAGCTGGGATCTGCTTCCACAATGGCTCCCTCATGCAGAGGGAAAGTTGATGCTGGTTTGAGAAGCCTCAGTTTATCCCCATGTGGGCCACTCCACAGGCTGCTTGAATGTCCCTACAACGTGACACTGGTTTCCCCTAGAAAAAGCAATCCGCGACAGATCAAGATGGAGGCTGCCATGTTCTTAGGACCTATGCTTGGAAGATACACTCTCATTTCTACTTTATCCTTCTGGGCACATGGGTCAACCACGATTCAGTGTGGGAGAGCAGGATGGAAATACCAGGAAATAAACCTCATTGAAGGCCATCTTGGAAACTAGATACAACAGCGCTTCATATACACAGGTGTACATTCAAGAAATAAGGAAAAACAAGTAAAAGAAGCTAAAGCCTTACTGCCAAGCAGCACTGAATTAATAGTTTCCCCCAGGAGATTTGCCAGTCTCCATCTTCCTGGGTCCAAGGCACAATCTTCTAACCACAGTAGTTATTAAATAACTAAGGCTTAGACCCAGAAAGATGGGGATTTGGAATAAAAACCCAACAGTATAGCTGGAACCCTGGAAGTGTTACACCCTTAGCAAAAGGAGGCCTAGGAAGTCTGCCCACCAAGAAAGGAAAACATTAAGTGCCATCCTTATTGGCCTGAGTTCTGAAAAAAATTGTTCCCTAAGAATTTGTAGCCACAGTCAGACCCTCACATGCCTTCAGGTTTGGATTTACACTTCCTGCAGGAACCAAGAACCCCAAACTAGAAAAATTCACGGACAGTGGTCCTGAGTGGGTAGCCTCGAGATGGTTGGCAGAATTAGTTCTAAATCCTCTCTGGAGAAGCAAATCTTCAAACCATGTCATCCGTGATCCCCATGTAGTATATACTTAGTAACGGTAAGCATACATCACAAAATTATAAAGCACGCCAGGAAACAGGCATTCCGAGTGAGACTCAGAAGAAACTATAAGCTGTAGAATTAAAAACCCACGATTTGGGATTAAAGGATTATGAAAATGAGAATCTAATGTAACCATTCTTTTAGAAAGTAAGAGAAGTAAAAAATGAAATAAGCACAAAAATGATCAGATTTGAAAAGAAATAAGAACAATAACAACCACAAATTAGAAAGGAATAACATAATGATCAAAAGTACAATCTCATTGGGACCTCCTACTTGTAGCAGTGTGTCAGAGCCAGCAGTCCCCAGGGCTGGGTCATTTGGCGAATCTGTGATTTAAGCCACTTTTCTTCTGGACTTTCTCTCCTGCCTAGTGAGGATGTAGTTTTCTGAGATTTGCTAAGTTACCGCTGATCCACATGCTTTATGGTTTCCAAAAGTTCGCTGCTCTTCCCTCCCCTTCCCTTCTCTTTTTCTTTGTGGATTTAGGGCTTCGAAAATTGCGTTAGTGAGTTTCAGGAGGGAGGGAGTCTAGGCATATCAAGGGTTCAGTTGACCATCTTTATCTGAAAGTGTGTCATGGTATTCTTTATATCTTTTTGTGTGCTAGAAAGTTTTCATAATTTAAGTAATTAGATTTCATGCTCAGAAGTAGACACATTCAGAGCCAGGCTGGTGTTTGATTATTGATAAGGGCAGTTATGTATCCCAAGAATGACGCTGTGCTGGCTTCCTAGAAGTTAGGCAACCACTTTTCTCTACCACACAGAGAAATTACATTTCTCCTGATCTCAAAGGAAATTGCTATCCTTTTCTCGATAATGTAAATAAAGATACTTCTTGAACATTTTCTTGCTACACATTTTACTCCTATCTTTTTGAAAGTAGACATCGAATAGTGATTTAGTGAATCCAGCGATTAAAGAGCAATAAGAAATAACCCAAAACATTCACATTTTAAATTTCCGGAATTAATGACTAGTTCAAAATGATTTCCTGGGCCCGTACACTTGTATTTTAACTTCCTCACAAATGAATAGCTATCTCAGAACTCTGTCGGGAATGAGATCTGTCCATTAGGTCAGAGGGCAACACGATGCGATGAGGCTCACGAACACCGAGTGCTTTGCGAGTGATGTCAGAAGCCTTGGGGGAGTCTACACATCTAAGGGGCTTTATTCATCCCAGTCAAACTCAGGGCTCCCACGCAGTCACCACTCAAGAGACAAGGGAATGAAACGTCTGTCTCTAATTTCAGTGGCTTTTTGATCCCCCAGAGTAACTGCCTGTAAATCCACTTGAGGCTTGTCTGCCAGAGTTGGTGAAAATTCACACTTAAGGTCAAAGCCGCCAGTTTGGTTAGTCTGCTGGAAAAGTCTGTTAAACTCAGCTCATCCAGGGAGGCCGGGTGGGGCCTCTTGGCCCCATCACACTTTCCCTTTGCCTTTGATGTTATTTGCCCTGGAACTCTTCACCTCTATATTTACGGTTCACGACACGCTGGATGGACCACTTCGCCTGTAGCCGTGTTATTGGAGTCAGCCGAGGTCAACAGGACGCTCGCATGCTTTGGGCTGTAGGGATTTTCAATGCTTAATTCTGCTTTCCTCTGCTTCACTCTTAGTTACTTCTGCTGTTCTTCTCTCTCTCTCCACGCCACCTCTCCACGGTCGTCTCATTTCAGAGAAAATCTGCGTTTCATTAATGACCAATGGAATGGAAATAATAGATAATTTCTGGAATTTTTATTTACAAATGTGAATGAAATGGACAAAAAGGGATCAATTTCAGTTCTTGGAAATAGAATATATTTGTTGTGCAAGAACAAGTGCAATGGGGGAGATAAGTAAAACACTGGGTGGCTTGACTAACTTTCTGTGTTCTAGAGAAATTATTTCTAGGAATGAAGAACAGTTTTATCTTTAGGCTTCTTTATTTATTTTATTTAACATGTCCTTATATAGTACTACCTAGTGCCAGGCTTTAAGGACTTTATAAGTATTTAATCCTAATAATCCTGGGACATAACTATTAATTTTATCCACATTTTATAAGTGATTAAAAAAATGAGGTACGGAGAAGTTACCTAACTTCCTGTTTGCACAGCTGGCAAGCGGCAGGACTGAGCTTCAACTCCAGGTGGTTCCCTGCTCCAAGGTCCATGTTCTTCCTTTTCTAAAAAATTGAACCCATACCTTATCACCTATAGGTACACTATGCCTGTAGAAATTAAATAGAGAAGGGAGAAAGGAAGGGAGAGAGAGAAGGAAAAGAAGAGGGGGGGAGGGAAAGGGAGGGAGGGTGGGAGGAGACAGAGGCGGGACAGGAGGAGAAAGAGAATCTTAAGTAACAATGATCAGTCACTTTCATCACTATCATCACAAGCTGGGTTTAATGTGACAGCATACATTTAAAGTATGTACCATTTGAAAATGCTTCCAGTGTAATCTTATCTTTACCGCAAAGCAAAGTGTCCTTGTACTTGAAAGCAGGGAAATAGTACATTAAAATCTAAATTTGCTTTAAATCAAGCATTTTAATTTGCCAAGTAGACTGTGATTGTAGGGAAATAAAGAGGTTATTTCATCATATTTTTCAGGATAGTCACAAACTTCTCAATAACTGGCTAAGGAAAAATACACATATCAGAAGAAAGGTGTCCATTTCTACCATGTTCCTAAAAACTGTATTCTGTTTTCAAATGCAGACTCAATAAGTGAGTTTTAACTTCTGCAAAAATGGGTTAAATAGATATTAGAGAGATGCTCTATAGGCATATATGTTTTCTCGGTAAATCCAGCTATCCCGTAATGTGTAGATGTTCTTAAACACGTGGTTATGAAATATATTACGAAACTGGAGACGCATTTTAACTATGTATGTGTTGTGGAGGCAGTAGTCCAGAGCTGACGTCAGGACGCAGAGGAAGGAAGGCTGCAGAAGTGTGGCTGGAACAGGGGGACCCAAAGAATGATTGTGTGTGAAGCGATTTGAGTAAATATAAGACAGGAGGAGAAGAAAATATTTATGTAACAAAGCTAATAATTCAAAATGTCATACCCAAACATTCATTTTTCTTCCTAATAAATTTTCTTCCTAATAAATTAATTTGATAGGTGTAAACAGCTATACTTTGAGGTATCACTTAACAAAACGCACTGACATCTCAGACCTCCGTGGACATTATATGTTAGTCCTGCTCAGAATGGCACATCTCCATCTGTTTCTTTAGTGCTTGGACACAGTGTTTCTTTATGGTGGTTTAAACTTTGTGTCTTGGCTCCACTGAGAGTATCTTGATGCAGGTCGCTCTTATATAAATACTCTCCCCCCAGATTTTTGCTTTGTTTTAGTTACTCTCCATGTTCCGATAATTCTTACCACATGGAGCAAAACATTGCAATACTTTATTTGGAGAATGGAGGCCCTTATTTTGTTTTTTCTTTTGATGGAGCTCAAAATAAGAGAATGGGAATATTTCAAAACTGGTTGTATATTAAAGAAAAATGTGTTCCATGTCCATCTCAAAAGGGGAAAAAAAAAACTGATCAGGTTTTTGACTACCTGTAATTTGATTCATCTCCCAAAGGCTTCCTGTGTTACCTAAGTCATTAGAATGCAAATTCCATGAGCGACAGGTTTTGTCTCCTGAGTTTTACTCAGCGAGGTATCTCCCATGTCCAAAAGTATAGGCACACAATAGGTCCTCAAAAGTATTTGTGAATAAGTGAATAAAACAACATCTTGGAATGCAATCTAAATGAAAAACTCACAAATTTCAAACAAAAAATATTTAAAGGATTAATCCCAATGAATTAAGCAAGTGTTTTTTTTTTTTATAGGGCTGTGTAAACATGATGATTTCTTAGAAAGGTTTTGCTTAATGATACTTGTGAAAATTTTTTTAATGTTTGCTTGTTTCGAAGTTATGCAAATCAACTGCTCTGATAATTTTTAATCATTAGTAAAAATACAGAAGCTTGAAAATCCTGGTAGCTATTCACAAAAGTCTGAATAAAAAAACCAAACTTCTCCATTATAGAACGTATATTGTGAACATTTCTTTCTATTAATATTTGAGTAGCATTTCTTAATTTTAAAGTGTTCTTTCTGTAAAAATCACAATTTTCTTAAACTTTCTGATTTTAAAGTTCTGATGTTTCCCAATCTTAAATTTGTCCTATAGATGGAGATCTTCCTTCTGGCCAAAACTGCGTGGACGACTCCTCACGACTCTGGCATCATATCTCATACAGACCTTTAACTTTTGTTTTAATCTTTAACTTTCCTTTTCAGGCCGGATCTTTAGATAAGCTCTACTCCTACCGTCATCTCTTTGCACCAACTTGTCTTCCCTCTCATCCACGTCTACGTTAGTTGGGCAGAGTTGTCTTGGATAATCTAGTTAAGTTTCTGTTTTCTGTTCGAACATCCCAAGCTTTTGCTCTCCTGGTTTCGAAGCTCTACTGTGAAATACCAAGAACTGGCCAAGTCAGGGCAATGGCCATAACTGATGGAGAGTTACCTTGAAACGGGCTTCTCAAAGGAGGCGGAGAATGTGGGCTGAGGCCATGTGACTGATGCTGGCAGGACTCTGGTTTTTGGCTGTCACCCTGATCCCTTTCACTTTTGCACATCTCCCACTCTTCTCACTCATTCGTGGGATTCATTCTGTTGCTGTTTCTAGTTCTCTCTTTTTCCATTCGTAGCCACCGAAGAAACGCATGGAATTCACACTACCTTAGACAACACTTTTCAGGTAATTTCTTCATATTAAAAGGGTCATTTGCTTCATTAGGTAATTCAGAATTGAAAATAAAAATGCTTTAAGAAATGGCTACCAAATGATTTATTGGTTGGTCTAACTTTGCCACCTCAAATAACATGCATTTTATCACATAGTGTTTCCTCTTGTTCACAGTGAACTAAGAAGTAAAATTAATGTTATTTACTCAGTATTACTTATTATTTCCTTGGGAAATATATCAATCCAGGAATTTCTGCACGACTGAATCAAGACATCACTTTTAAAGAGGAAGAGAGAATGGAGCAGGAGATGCTGTGTTCTGGCTGATCACTCAGCTTCCTCTTTGTGGGAGGCTGGTCAAAGTGGTCCCTCGGGTCAGGTCAAGCCCCTTTTCTGGAATATTTAAGCCTCCTAAATATTCTTTACATGGATAAGCCTACCTCATCATGGTAGATATTGTTGAAATACTTTCAAATCAAAACATTGGTTATGCTAGTTGAAAAAGCTTTTTAACAGTATTGGAGATATAGAAATAATATTTCCATTTCTCTGGTTTATATCCCAAATCATTTTTTTTGACTCCCTTACACCTTTTTTTTTTTTTAAGGATTTTATTTTTCTCCTTTTTCTCCCCAAAGCCCCCCGGTACATAGTTGTATATTTCGTTGTGGGTCCTTCTAGTTGTGGCATGTGGGATGCTGCCTCAGCGTGGTCTGATGAGCAGTGCCATGTCTGCGCCCAGGATTCGAACCAACGAAACACCAGGCCGCCTGCAGTGGAGCGCGCGAACCTAACCACTCGGCCACGGGGCCAGCCCCTCCCTTACACCTTTTTTCTAACTTAACAGTCCGGCAATATAAGTATCAACAGTAAAACATTATTTGTCAGTTTTTTTTAAAGGAAAGTTTTCTTCTTAAAATTAGGTTTTCAAAATATTTCGTCCCACTAACTGGTTAATGCTGATAGTCATGGTCTGAATTATCTAAATGCCTTTACTCTCTAATGTCACTAGGGATCACAAAACAAACCTACAATTTGAGAAAATGTGACCATGGCAATTTTCTCCATAACTTTTTGCTGCTGTGAATTCTTAGCACTGATTATATACTTGAGGAAGAGAGCTAGGTTGTTTATTTTTTTCTAAGTTGTTCCTTACAAGACATGCACTCTCATTTTATGTTGCATGAAGTTTAAATTTTCAACATGTCTAGTTCTCCTGTTCCCAACATCTGAAAAAAGGAGAAAAAATGGTTTGATAATTACCAGTTTCCCTAAAAGAATAATTGGATTACTCTAAGTGGTGTGTGTGTGTGTGTCTGTGTAGAGAGAGAGAGCGAATAAGACAGATAATAAGAGAGAAATAAAATTTAAAGTGATGACTCACTTTCTTCTATTTCACTCAAACTCACTTCCCCTCTTTACCTCATGCCCCTCACTATGACTTTTTTGACATTAAATTCTTATATGTTCCATTGCCACATAACCAATTTCAGTATATAGCCGCTCCTCTGGGAACTCAGTAACCACAGAAAGTTTTAGAAACTTGTGTCAAGAAGAGCTCCAAGACCTGCAGCAAATTGGTTTTCTGTGGTTTTTAATTTTATTTATATTCAATAAAAATACTACCAATAGAGTTGTTTGATAAGAGATGTAAAAAATTTTCTAAAATATGTAACAGTTTGTGGTATTCATAAATATTTAATATTATAGGGAATTTCTTCCTTCACAATTGAGAGCAGATCCTGTTGTCTTTGTGCTTATATAAATGGAAAAGCCGTTTTCTTCCTTAGTTTCCTCCACGTGGGGAGAAGACACCACTGCCCTCACAAAGTTCCTGGATGTAACGTACCTGCAACTCTCAATAATTCCATTATTGTTGTTATTGTGACAATGTGTCATCATTATCATTGTTAGTATTACGGTTTTCCTCCTAGAGCTGACAACACCCGGCTCCTTCCATAACTTCCTCCTAGTTATTCTGTATTCTTTGGTGTCTCAAACTCACTGTTGGAATTGGTTTTACCAAGTATTAACTTCCATAAACGTGTTGGAAGGAGAAAGAGTAGAGAGGAAGAAGGCACTGCGAATACAGTCAGATTCTCTCCAAGCCTGGGGCTCCCCAGAAATTACCCTTCTGGTCACACTTCTGTGTTCTCATTATTATTGACACGTTTACTCCTAAGGCTAATTTTGTAATGGTCTGGAGTTCTGATAGACTCTGTTTGGCCAAACTCTGCTGTAAGTAAGGTGACAGCAATTATCTGGTCAATTATAGCAGTGACAGTCAATCTGATTATTGGTTTAAAATTTAGTGTCTTTTGTTTAATTATCTAAGTAAGGGAAAAGGTACCTTTTAAGACCAAATTGCATTTATGTAAGACTAAGTTAATCTTTAATTTCTAAATTAATTAATCTTTAATTTCTTTCACTTCTAATTTGGATCTTTAAATATGGAAACTTCCAAAGAATTGAGACTAGAGCTTAGATTTAGGAATGAGAGGAGGTAAAATCTTGCGGCATAGGGAAATACACACACGCATATTTTTCTTTTTTATACAAGTATTGATCTCAGACTGTGTCTTATATTTACCAGTTTCCATATGGAGAAATAATTTCTAATTGTTCATTTTTCAGTCTTTCATTTAAGGGAACCTCTTTTCATTATTTATTATGCCTAGTAATGATTGTAATGACTTCAATTAAATTCTTTGGATAATTAAATATTTTTATATTTATATTTCTAGTATTTATGTTTTTTTCATTACAGTACAGATTTCTTTAAACTTTTCCCAAACCACATGTGGAATTCTGGAATCAAGTAGTATTGAATCATCTCATCATTCTAGTGTGGACCTAAATTCTTACTCAGTTTTGAATTGATGCCCACTGCTCATTTTGATGAGGCTCTTAGACTTTTCTTTAAATTGGTGGCCTTAGAAGTATAAACACAAGTATTTAAATGCCAAACCTGTTGCAGAAACAGAAGAGTAACATGTAGGGAGTCCTGAGCTTGGCGAGAATCGCATTGTATTCACAATGCCCTCTTCCTCTCTACTCTTTCTCCCAGCATGTTTACAGAAGTTAGAACTTGGTAAAACCAATACCAGTGGTGACCATGAGACATCCAAAAGAATCACTGTTAAGAGGAGGATGTGGAAAGAGCCAGGCATTGTTGTCAGTGGTGCCAGGCCAGCAACTTTCCTGCTGTATCTATTTAAAAATCGTAACCTTGAACAATTCACTTCTCTCTAGAACTTTCTTTCCTCAGCTGCAAGATGGGAGTATGGACTGGAGGGTCTCTAAGGCTCTTTCCAAGCCTGACATTCCTAGAACTAACTCAGGTCAGTTTATCACCCCTCGTTTCTTCTCCCATAATCACTGATGGCTTCAGTTACTTCTTCCCCATGGAAGTGAAATTTGAAGAAATGTGAAGACGTGATTATTTTTCTTATGCTAAAGATCACTCTGATAAAGAGAACAATTTAAGGGCCTACTGCTCTCATCAATACCCAAACAACTTTTTAAACATGCCTTTATAATAATCTTGTCTGAGGACTAGCATAAATCAATTTCTTCCCTACCACATTATTGATGTATGTCATGGTTCCCTGTAAAGGGAAATTTTAACAGATGGTCATTAGAGATTAAAAAAAAGTATTATTTTTTTCTTCCACAGATTTTTTTAGTTGAAACAGTTTTATTTTAGAGCATAGTTTATAGATAATACCAAAGTGTAGGCTTTGCAGTAGAGACGGTGGTTTGCTTGCTGTTATTTTCATATGGAAGAGCCAACAGTGATTTGCAATGCCAACTGGCACTCAATTTCAAAGTAACCTCAAGAACTCAGGTAAGCCCATCTCAGTTTCCTGATGACAAAGGTAAATGCACAATAGCCTCCCTTCTTCCTCCACACCACCATCATTAGCATCATCCATTATTAAAACGAGGGGTATAACACTGGGCTAACACTGAATCTTGCTCATGTGAAAAAGAATCAGCCTGTTGAAAGAAAGTTTCAAAGTGACGACCTGGTGGCTTTAAAAATTTTTATTTTTTTTATGGAGATGAGCTGGAAGCTAGAGAAAGTATGTAGTTTATAAAAAAAAGGAAAGAAAGAAACCAAAGTTCTATTTTTGGCTTTTCTGCCACTGACTCATAGTATTAACTTGAACCAGTGACCAACTTTCGTCTGTTAACTAAGTCTATCCACACAAGAAGCTTAGTTAACAGACGACAGTGAAAAAAATGCTTCAGCTTCCCTATTTGAATGCTGGAGAACTGCTGAGATCACTTATATAAATATTTTTCTCTAAGCTCCCTAGAAGACAGGAACTTTATAAATACTTAGTATTACTGTTGCACCTTGGGTACAAGCAGACAGGAAAATTATGAGTCTCCTATATTTAAGTAAGAAAAAACCTAATTCAGATGATTCTCATTCATGCCAAGCGACTTTGCATTGGCTTGTTCCTGTCCCTTGGGCTTTTCTTTTTTTGTCTTCTTCCCCCTTGCAGTTGATGGATGTGGAAATATAAATAAATGCTCCCAGAGTGTTTGGGAGGTGAGGAAGCTCAGCACGGTGCAGTCATGCTGTGTATCAGAATGGGTGAGGAGTTAAAATAAACAGTACATTTAAAACTCCGGATTGAAAGTGTGAGAAAATGATTCACTTTAAGAATGAGTAATTTGGTTGAATGTTTTGAACTTAAGACCTCACTGAATCTCTAGTTTCGTCTGTTCTGTTTCTTTTCCGGATCCATGTGGAGAAAAGAAACCTAAAAAATATGATTGTAACTGGCATGTGTAGAGTCTCTCTGTTTATTTCCAGTGGAGTCTTCTTACAAAATTAATTCACCTGTCTCTTTGCAACTTCTTGTCTAACAGGCTCTTCCCCTGAGGTCTGAATGGAACTAGGTTCTGGAATGATGATCTTGGAATACACATAGGGTTATTTTTGGATGGTGGAATTTCAGGTGATTTTTCTTAGTTTGCTTTCTTATTCACAATTTTCTGCATTTCCTGACCTTTTTCTTTAAATAAGGAGCAAGTATCATTTTTATAAAAGAATAGTTTTTAAAAAAGTACATTTGAAACCCCTTACCGCTGATGTAATCTTCCTCTCTGCCTGCCGTATACTCCGAGTTTTTAACAGACCTACGCTTTCTTCCGGCTTTCCTTACAGATTTAAGACAAGCAGCTGTACAGTAATTAATTTCCAAATTGGGAAACTGAGTCCTCTATGCAGTTGAGTGGGGAGTTGATTTTGATCTCGGGAAGCCAGGGAGCTTCTGAAGCACACTTAGGTAAAATGTTCTCTTTTCTCTTCATTTCCTGGGGTAATTCAAGCCAAAGAAGAATGGGTCTCTTGAGAGTGAATTATGCTAATAATGTTCTGCTGT
The DNA here is from genome assembly GCF_021613505.1 of Equus quagga. Lineage (NCBI taxonomy): Eukaryota > Metazoa > Chordata > Mammalia > Perissodactyla > Equidae > Equus > Equus quagga. Next base: position 5,454,889 of record NC_060277.1, read on the forward strand.
TGACTTAATCTGAAGATGATTATATTAGTTTTAATATTTCTTGAGCACACAGGGTTTTTTACATTCAATGCCAGTCACAGACAAACAAAAGACAATAACTTCACACTCAACTCATCTTACTCAGTGAAAGAATAAAAACAATTTAAGAACTTTTCTTTTGTGTATTTACCTGTGGTCTTTTCTATTTTTGTCTCAATTCCAACGCAGAGCAGAACATTTAGTCATATCTGGGGGCCAAGTGCGCTCCCCCCATCCAAGTTTGTTAAGAGAATGCTTTCCCGGAAGATCTGGAAATGCATCTCTTTACTCTTCCTACAAATATTTATTAACACTTGTTGCATGCTGGTCCATATTCTACGCAATGCGGTTAGAACGAGAAACCAGAAGCGGTTCTCGTCTAATGAGGCTCCTGGAATAAAACAAGGATTAGACAGACACTGAAGAGTGGGGGTGCCATCATGAGGTCTGGACAAAACATTCTACGGGCACCATGCTGGAGGGGTCAGTGCAATCTGACTGAAGTGTGGCAAGGAGGATCAGAAAATACTTCAAAGAACAGAGAGGAGAAAAAGGCAGCCATGTTGGAGTGAACAATCTGAAAAGGCAGCGACCTGAGACAGCAGGGCTGTCTTCCGAGGAGGCTGGAGGTCGTTTTCCTGTGTCTAAAGGGCAGTGGGTGAGTGAGACGAGAGGGTTGGAAGGTGAAGCTAGAACAGGAAACGGGGGTCAGATTCCAGATGTGAATCTGAGATCTCTATAATGAACCCCAGTAAGCAGAAACTGCCATGTGTTCCAGGCTCCTCTAAGCTAGGAATAAAAGTGGGGCCACAAAACTGGAAGTTTGCCTTGATCACTCTGGAGTATCGAACTGCCCTGAAATCCCTGTGCAATGTGCCGAGTGTGCCTTACCTGGTGCCAAGGCCCACTCCTCTTGGCCTCCATGTCCACCATTTTGTTCCTCTCTCCATATTCCCTTTCTCTTCCTGGCTGGAACCGGCAGCAGAAGCCACGTCCCTGGTGCTTGGAGAAGCTCAGATCTAGGGTCACAGCTCTCAGGCTGCTGCAGTTGATGCCGCAGCCCCTGATGGCTGCCCAGTGGGCCCCCTGGCTGCTGACAGCTCATACTCTCAATGCCTCAGTTCTTTTAAAGCTTCACAGGCTCTTTTATCTCTTGCCTTGTCCCAAGGATTCAACATCACTCTTCTCTGATGTTGGACTAGGGCCACTGGCTAATCCCATGGACCTGGATCCCTGGATCCCCTCTCTCCTCGGGGATGAGCCCCTTCTCAGGCCGCACTCCTTGAACTCCCTGGTAAGCACATCCACTTGAAGGTGCCTTCCAGACAGGGTCAAATATGCCTGAATCCTTGGGAGAACACAGTTTTGATGAATGATGATAAGTTTGAAAAAGTTATGGGAACAGAAATGGGAATTAACAACTAGAGCAAGAAAACCAGGCTGAAACATGACTTGAAGAGAGAGCAGTATAGGAGGTTTGTGCGGGGCCTCCAAATCCAGAGCAAAGAGCACATATCCATATTTTTTCCTCTAGCTTACTTGTTTTTCTATTTTGTATTGTTTGTATTTTTCTAAGCCATCTTAAAACTTTTTTGAAACATGGCAGAGTATAAATAAATGAATAAATAAAGAAGGCAATTTACAGTTGCCACGTTCAGTAGTTATGCCGAAGACAGGAGTGATGTGGTCGAAGGTCGAGACAAAAAAAAAAAAACCCTTTTTAATAAACATGACTACGGCCAGAACTTGAAATAGCAGGAAAAGAGGATTTCAAAGTAAAATCTGACTCCCAAATGATGTTTCAACCCTGACCTACTCTGCTGATGGCAAAGTAGTTTGGCAGAATTCGCCCCCTCAAAACCAAACCAAACCGAACCCAAACAAACAGCAGGCAAGCATGGGGCGGGGCGCTGACTCCTGCAGCCAGGAACAAGACTTCCCAGACGGGGGCTCGCGGGGTGGAAGGGCCAGGGACGTGCGCTGGAGGAGGTGATCCCTGTCCCTCCCTGGGGGCATCGCTGGGTACAATGGCTCCGGGAGATCAATAGCAACGGATAGAGAGATGCTACTGTTACCCTGGACGGGACTTTCTCGCTTTCCCTCCACTGAACCCAGGATTACGCCTTTTGATCCTTCGACTCCTCCCCTCCCCGGCTAGGCTGAACTTGCCCTCTCTCATCAGTTTCCCATTCTTTCCCGGGGATCCCTCCCCGTTCCCCTACAAGTGCCAAGCTCTCCCCCAACTCACGCCTCCCTCTCGCTTTTCTTGGCTTCTGCCTCCTCCCTCTCCTTCCCGGACGCCCCTCGCTGCCCTCCCCGCCGATCCCAGACCGCGGGGACCGAGTCGGGGGCGCGGGGCGGCAGGTGGATCGGCGGGAAGGGCCTGGCACGCAGCCGGGGCGGGGAGGGCGCGCGGTGCTGCCCCTCCCGCGGCCGAGGGCGGGCGGAGGCCGAGGGGCGGGCCCGGCTCCCGCCGCTGCTCCTCGGGCCGCCCCGCGCCAGTCGGCGGGAGCCCAGGTGCCGGGCGGCAGCGCCCGAGGATGCGCGCCGGGCCGCTGCTGCTGCTGGGGGCGCTGCTGGGCGGCGCGGCGGCGGGGGGCTCGGGCCGGCCCCTGCCGCACCGCACGCTCCTCGACCCCGACGGCGGGTACTGGCTGAGCTGGGGCCCGCGGGGCGGCCGGCTCGCCTTCCGCCTCGAGGTGCGCACCGCTGGCTACGTGGGCTTCGGCTTCTCGCCCACCGGGGCCATGGCCGCGGCCGACATCGTCGTCGGCGGGGTGGCCCACGGGCGGCCCTACCTGCAGGTAAGCGGCCCCTCCCGAGCCCGCCGCACCCGGGGAGGCGCGGTTGCAGCGCCCCGGGGCCCCGCGTTCTCGGCCCGGGCTACACGCTGTCACCCCGCAGCGCCAGCCCCGCGCGCTCCCCCCGCCGTCGCTCCTGCACCCCGGGGCCCCGTCGCCGCCGCCAGCTCTGAGGTGTACCCCCGGGAAGCGGAGCACGGGGGACCGCAGGCAGTTTTCCATCTTGGATCACTTTCCGGTCCCCAGCGCCCCATTAATAAATAGACCTCCACGTACACACCTGCCACGCATCCGCCTGCGTCCCTTGATGGGAAAACAGAGGGACCCTGGCTTTGGGGACCTAACAGGACGGTTCTCTCAGGGTTGGAGGGGCCAGAGAGCCTAAGCACTTTGCTTTCTTGCTGTCTAGGGTCGGGGATCTCAGAATTTCCCAAATCACAGCGATTTTGGAGCCCCGAGGCACGGGGCTGATGTCAGCTACCTCACCCCAGAGATAAATGAAAGGTCCCCAAGAATCAAGAATCGGTTAGGAACTCTGCTGTTCCGAGAGCCGCTTAGGAAGCCGCATTTGAAGACCTGCAAAACCGCGTCCCCAGGCAAAGTCCCCTATGAAGGGGCAAAACTTTCCCCTTACTTTAGCAGCCAGCAAAGTTAATTTGACAGCTGCTGAGTTGCTTTGAAAGAGCCAGAGTAGAGATGTTGCCTGTTCATAGATGTCTTTATGAACAAGAAAAAAAAAAAAAAAAAAAAAGACGTGAGATGACCGGAATGATAAGGTAGTTAGGTTTTCTCTTTGATCTTGTTTGTTTGATCTTGACCAGCATTTGGACACTTTTCCCAGATGACATAACATCTTAGTAAATGCGTGCATGCTCTTTGTTACTTATCAAAGTTCATCCAAATGCTGCCCTGTGCTAACCAGCCCTCTCTTGATCTGGATGAAAACTCCTGGCTGTTGTGGCATTGTGTTAACGCTGTGATGATGGGAAAACCAATGTACCAGGTGGATTTCACAATGCATTTCTCAGTAATTTTATTCCTGACTTCTAAATTTGATTTCCACGACGTTCTGACTGAGATGCCATCAAATTTGAATGCTACCTTTGGCTGGAAACAAAGGAAATGACATCAATAAAAACTTCAAAACCACCCTGGTGTCGATTTTTTCACAAATTAATCCTTTCCTCCCTAAATAAGTACTCTACTGCTGCAATAAAATAAAGTTTTATGAGGATTGCAGTCTGTTGAAGTCATTGATGTATAAATTTTCTCCTGCTGCAGCATCTCAGACATTAAATTTGTAAACCAAGAGTTTGACCCCAAACACAGGCCTCCCTGGCTGAATAACTTTCTTGCCATATGAAGTAACAATACTTTATTTAACTACCTATTTGAGCCAACTCTTTTTGATTTTTTAGGGTGGGGATTGTAATATGCCCCTTAACTATCTTTGCATGTTTTTTTGAAGCACACATGGGAAATTGTACTGTGGTAATTTCATAAAGCAGGGTGTACTTTCAAAGATAACTTGATATTGTTTTTCCCAAAAAGTAGCATTTCTAGAAAGCCCACCCAATTTGATATGAAATGAAAGGCCGAGGCTAGAGTCCTGTTTCATCATGCAGTGATGGGTTCCCTGTAAACAGACACTTTGTTAAGCTACAGTGTCTTCACAGTGCTGCTGGTTCTTCACAGAGATTGCGTAAGAATTAATTAAGAGGTCTTTAGATTGATTTTGAACCTTTCTTAAAGTAAAGAGTGAATACATATTGCTATGAGATAAAACTTAGAAACGGACACTTTCCCAGTATATTTAATAAGCAAGACATAGGCTTTCTCCCCTCTATTTATATTCCTAAGGAAATAAAATCCTTATTTTTGTATATAAATACAATCATTTTCAGTTGACTGAGATCCTTTAATATTCCATTTCCTTATACATCCTACTCATTTTAGAACATGAAATACAGTAAAATTATGCTAATTAGTTAAGTGGAAAGACAATTCATTAAAAACCTTTTTAATAAAATTAAAGATATGGAAGACTAAAAATACAAAGAAATGTATCCATCTGGGTCATTCAGGCTGGGTGATTCCATTTTCCAACACTTGAAATTGAATCTTTTCCCTAGAAACTATTTATTTGAGATTCTTCATTCCGTGGTATGATAAGGGTATAATCAGCACCTATATCAAGGTAAATATCTTCTTCATCATAGTGTATGTGATTCCATTAGTCGACTTTGGATTTCGTGTAATTTTACTCCCAGGGAGTACAAACTTTACGAGAAACAATGAAACAAAAAACGTTGGCTTCTGGGGCGTCACTGTAGGTGCAGCAGCCACTGATGGTTGGAGACGGTATCAAGCTGGATGATGATAACCTATGTTGACATCCCACTCACCTCCCCTGGTGACTTTTTTCATGTATTTCATTTCATACTTTCTTATTTAATTTTTTAAAACTTGACCTTTAGATATATTTTATTCTTTTATAGTTCTGACTTTAATTTTTCTGATTATCTTAAACTCTTCAGTAGGATGTTAACTCCTGGATAACTATATAAGAATGAATCCCAGCCAACCAGGTAGACAATTGTTGGCTAAATAGATGTCACAAACCCAAAGGCCTGTGGAGGTCAGGTCACAAATGTGAGAGAGCGATGGGGCCTGAGGGAAACAGGCGGGATGTAATTCGACAGAGAACTGAGGGGCGACCGAGGGACCTTGAGGAAACCTGAGGTTTTGTGAGTGAACTAGTGTTATGTGGGAATGTAAATCAAGTATTGCCAGATCCTGTTTGTTTTGTTTTTCTTGAGAGAAGACAGAAATTTAGATTTTTTGTGTAAGTAAAATCTTCTGATTACTAAATACTGGCCACAGGTCAGGCTTATACAAAGCGCCATGTAGCGCACATACACAGACAAGTTCAGCTGAGATACAGCTCATGAATGACTTAATCTGGGACCAAGAGGAAAGGTCCACACAGAATCAAGCCAAATTAAGAAAATCCATGAAAGTCAGAGAGGCAGGTCCATTTCTTTTCAGGTTTCTTCTGTGCCAAGAATATTCTGTCCAGTGTCAGAGGGGACCTTGCCTGTTGTTTTGGTTGTCTGTTGTTGTGTGGCAAACCACCCCAAAACACAGCGGCTTAACACAATGACAACACTTAGTTGGCGCACAAATCTGTAGTTTGAGCAGAGCGTGGTGGGGACAGATCTTTCTGCTCCACTTGGTGTCAACTCCGAGGTGAGTGGCTGGAATCATCTGAAGCCTTGCTCACTGGCTTGTCTGACTGGCAGTTGGTGCTGGCCGTTGGCTGAGACCCCAGCCGGTGCTGTGGTGGGAACGTGGCCTCTCCGTGTAGCTGCTCGGCTTCCCCACAGCAGAGTGACTGGGTCCCAGGAGTGACCATCCCAAGAGGCCCCGGTGGAAACTGTGTAGCCTTTCATAAGTTAGCCTTTGAGTCACGTATGTGTCTTCTGCTGTAGTCACAGTCTCACTGGATTTAAGAGGGGACGTAGGGCAATGGAGTGTATTAGCGTGACCGTCTTTGGAAAACCCATTCTACTACAGCCACCCTCACTGACTAGCCACAGTCGCCTTCCTATCGCCACTTTTGAGTACCTGCCTACATCCATCCACCCTCTCTTGACACTGCTGAGACTGAGGGCCAATGTTTACTTGTCCACCTTCTTTCCTTTTCCTCGTTCTCTCTCTCTCTCTCACACACACACACACACACCCCCACTCATAAGAAGTTAGTGAACACTTGATAATTTCTCCACTGTCCTATTGCATACTCCCTCCACCTCTCCGCCCCTCTCCACCCCCGAAAAAGAGTTCTGAACTTCTCCAACCCATACTGTCCAATGGATGCCATCACTAATTCAGGGTTAGACCCAGTGAGACTGCCTCCAGAGGGCAGTGTGACATTTGCTTGTAGGCGTGTGGAGGGAAAGATCAGATGTTGGTTTCCTTGCCTCAAGACAACAGACTACTGTACCCAGAGAGGAGGCATTATGGAAATTTGCCCTTCCCATTTTGTAACCCTCTGACCCTAGCAGGAGATAGTTCCTCAAATGGTGTATAACCAGGTACAATCAAAATAGGAAAGAAAAGAGAGCAATGTGGTTGTGAAGTGAAGCCTGCCTCCATGTAATCTATGGGATAAATTGTTCGGGAGCGGCTTCCACTTGGGGAAACATTACCCCTGGGATGCAGCTGGGGTCAGTTTCTACACTGTCTTCCCCAGAACTGCCAGGGGTGGGGGTGGGACGCAGTCTCTCCTTTTGCGTTGGCTTTTGAAAACCTCACCATTTTGTCTCAATGAGTTAACTCAGCTCTCACTTCCCTGATGGATTCGTGTCCTTTCCTTGTACTTTGCCCCTTTTTGACACAGAGCAATCCCACCCCCACCGGAGCCACTTAGCAACTGTGAGTCCCTATTTGAGAAAAGTAATCCGGGGTGATGAATGCCCAGTTTGTGCGGGTTAGAGAAGAGAGCAGCATTGTCGGGCGTGCCCGTAGAATTTGCACAAAAATTGAGTCCCTCTTCCTCTGGGGGTATAAATCACTCGTGAATGGAGGCTGAAACATATGTCATCATTTGTTACAGCCTTGCTTGTTGGCTGCCTCTAAAACTGAAGCCTTTCTGTGATGAGAAGTCTTCTGCAGCAGGCTAATTGCTGCGGGGCGGCTCGCTGAGGAAGTGCTTGGAGCCGATTTGAAATCAACAGAAAACAGCGAGCATTCTTTGCGGTTAACGATGTGCTTCTTTTAAGTGCACCCCAGCCAACGGCAACAAAGAAATGTTTGGAAAGCAAATTGAAAGCTGTAAGGGAAAGATGAAGAGAGTGCGCAACCCTGACACAGCTCAGCTGGGGCTTTGTTAAGAGATATTTATAAGTCTTCAGATTATAGTGTCCCTGTCCCCCCCGCCCCCCAATTTCCAGATGACAAGGGACCTCTCGAAGCTTCATGCTTTGTGCATTAGTAATTCGGACACATGCTCCAGTGTCATGTGCGAACACATGCTGATGCTCTTCAGCTGTGTGGTTCTCCCTGGGAGAATAGATGATTTCGTAATGCCAGCCCGAGGAACCGGGCAGACCTAAGAGCCAATGCACCTGAGGTCACCAGCAACGTTCAAGGCTTCAGGCAACCAATGACATATTCCTGGATTCTTGCAAGGAGATGCAACGGTCCACTGCAAAGAAAGTGAACCGTGATTTATTGATTCATCATTTGTAATAGAGCCCTATTAAAATAAAGTTGCTGGTAAAAGAGACGAATTCATTATACATCATCATGTGTTTGGAAATGTTTTGATCCATATTTTTAATAAAACTGCATATTGATGCTTCACAATGCTGTTTATTGTAACTTTAACTAGTATAGAACTTTTAAACAGAAAAATATTTCTCCAGGAAGCATCTTCCAAATCCATGTCTTTTTAATTTGTTAAATTCTAGAGTAGATTAAAAAAAAAAAAAGGCTGCTGGTAAGGACAGCATACAGCACATAAGCAGAGAATTCTGCCAAAATAACTTCAAGCGAATAATTTTTGTTAAATGTAAAATTGGGATTATATATCAGAGTGCTATACATTAATGTACACAGCAAATTTAATTTATTATTGAGGTCTTTCTTATTCATCTAATGTAGCCAAAAATTATGAGAAAATCTTTAAACAACTTCTGTTTTTACTGGTTAAATATTGATGTTTTTGGTATTTACTTGGTGCTCTTCAGAGCTCAGAGTTTGGCTGATTCCCCTCAAATTTACTAAACTACCCTTCTCCCCCTCAATTTTACAGGTAAGAAACTGAGCCTTAGATAGCCTTAGATAGATAGCCTAGTAAATGGCTTGTTGGAGGCCAGACAGGTCAGCAGGCTACATTCATTTCCTCTGCATCCCGGTTCAGTGTACTTTCTTCCCTGCAAGCAAGCAGCAGCTTACATAAAAATATTCCAGTTTTCTTCCTCAATAGTGAAAGAACATGTATAATAAAATACATTTTTAGACAGATTGATAAAATAAAATCATAGTATTTCTTTTAATACTTTCGTTCCACTACAAATGTCACAGATATGCATTTCTATGATATGATTTTTCATTGATTGAGTTCTTAATATATGTCATATGTTATAAGTCCTTAAAGTGTGTTATCTCGTGTAGTTTTCATGTTTGCCTTAGGAGGTCAATATCTGATTTCTCCCACTTTGTATGTGTATAAACTTGAGGCTCGAGGTCACACAGCGTGGGAATCATTTGTGACTTTCATGTGACTGTTTCAGTAATGTGCTCACCTGTGGGCGGAGAATGTTGGAATGTTCATTCACTCATTCAACCAATATTTACTGACTGTTATTGAACAATTCTAGATGCTGGGGGCACAGCGTTGAGTGAGATGAAATCAGTGGTATCATGGAGCTCGTAGTTGGTGGGGGTGAAAAATAAATAAGCAAGGAAAATATCAGAAAGTGGTAAGTGCTGTGCAGAGAATTAAAATAGGGTGACGTGGTAGGGGCACCTGTGTGGCTGCTTCAGATTAGGATGCTTATAATCAAAACATGAAGGGAAACAAGTGTCCTAAGTTTTAAAGGTTGTCTTTTGAGATTAACCATAGTGTTTATAACTCAAAGTATTATATACCATGAAAAAGATTATCTGGCCTGGGCATCAAAGAACTGAGTAGACCTTGAATATAGGAAACTGCCTACCTGGAGGAAATATAATTAGTGTTTTTTCAAATGTGTCTGAACCACATGAGCTCTCCTTTCTATTTCTGTGGCATTGTTACACAGCTGTTTAGTAAGCTCAACTAGAGTCTTTCAAACTTTGATCTAGAGACTTGGTGATTTTGTAGAAGTTTCTTTCTTAATAATAGGTGTGAATGTTTTTCTCTTCTACTCTGTGTTCCTTCTCATCTTCGATAATGTTAGAGAGCTAAAAACTTTGAGAAGCTAGATCAACAAAAACACATGTGTCTGGGGAAGATTTCCATCTCTCAGGCAATTTTCAAACTAAAAGTGAAATCTCAATTTCTTAGATACGACTAAATTGATGCCTTCTTTCCCCCTGCAAAGTTCATGCACTGAAACCCACTCATCCATGGAAACTCGTGGTTGATGAAACCATGTAGCACCTAGGCCTCCTGGTGCCTTGGACATCCAGATCCCTTTGGACAGGGCCAAGATGGATCCACGCTATGGCAGATTGCAGTCCAGTAACGAGCAGGCAGAGCTAAGAGAGAACTGAGAACTGGGAAAGGTACTTTCTCTGTCAGAAGTTCCCAAACTTTCTGAATGTTAGAATCACTTGAGAGGTCTTTCAAAGATTCCACTGTCCAGGCAGCCCCTCTACCTCCCCCAGACCAATTAAACCACAACCTCTGGGAGCTGGACACAGCCATTAATATATTGTAAAGTTTCCCAGGCAATTCTAATGTGCACACTAGTTCAGGAACTACTCACCTTGTGTGGCCAGGCTCTTTTATAGGAATCAGGTGACTTTGCGGTCAACCTACACAAGCTTGGGAGATTCCAGGCATAGGGCATGGGGGTGCAAAGCAGGATTCAACACACAGCAATTCACAGTGACCATTTGATGTTCGAAACAAGGGCTTGTATGTGCTTGGATATTTAAGGTTATTTTGTAAAATTCAGAAATAAAGTGGGTTTTCCTAGAATGGAAACGCTTCTGAGATGAGTTTAACAAATTTGTTAATGATTCTAAGTATCTTCTCAAATGTAGGTGCCGAAACAAGAGCGGCAATGGAAGAAGTATGGGGAGTGATGTATCTCAAAATATGCTGAACCAGAAATCTCTGTCCTCCTCACAGCCTTCTACCATTCCTACACACCCTTCTCCGCTTGCTCCTAGCTGCTGTCTTTCTAAGCAGCAGGAACAGCTGCCCACACAGAGTCTACACTTTATAAGTTATATGGTCAAAGGGCATCAAAGGAACATTATTACAGGAAGGTCCCAGGTAATTTTCAGCCTGTATTTAAGCCAAGGGAAGTTCTCTGTTCTAAAATCTTTTGTTAGAATTAATGGTAACAAAGTGGACTCCTGTTATATTTGGAAAAATTCTCAAGCATCTTTCCAGCTATGTAAATAGATCTCCTCCCCCTCCCTCCTCCATTCTCCAAGGTTACTAACAAGCAGTGAAATGCTCTAAAGCTGTCGTTGCGGAAGGGAAATGAAGCAGGGGTGGTGGGTAATTAGTATTTTATTAGGATATGGACGGGACGTTTCCAAGTTGATGACCGTGTCAGTGCTGCCACATCTTCCAGAGGTACAGGGGCAATTCCATGTGCTTGGCGGGTCCTCAAGAAATACCTGCTGAGCTGTTAAAAGCAGGCGGTGCTGGTGTGAACCCCAGAACTGCCTGCTACATAGTCAGGTTCGTCGTGTGGCCCTTGACACACTCTTTAACCTCTCCAAGTGACAGTTTCCTTTAGGAAGAAGGGAACCATGAAATCGAATGCGTGGGGTTTTGTGAGGATTAAATGAAATAGGCATGCAAAGCACTTAGCAGAGTGTGTGGCACACTGAAAGTTCTCAATAAACACCAGATATTATTATAATGAATCAGTCACTTAGCGGAATGTCAGAATTATCAGAAGATTACATGGAGACAAATATCCTAGCTTTTCAACTTGGGCAAAAGATGGCTGCTAAATGTATAGATGGGAGAGATTGATAACAATTTTTGAGAAAATTCGAGGACAAAATTTAAGCAATTGATTTGGGAACACTTTGCAATCATTAATGACTGGAGGCGAGCATGGTTTCCATAAACACAGATTATACTGACAAGACTGCATTTTCTTTTGCATTTGATTTTCTAGACCTCTAGTTGGGGGTATTAAATAAATGGTCCATCTGAATGATAGTAAGGTTTCTCATGATGTCCCTGCAGAAGATGGACTAATAAAGTTGAATTAGTTACAATCACAAAAATTTAAGCATACTCAAAACATGTTGATAATACACTGGCTACAGAATGAAGACTCCAAAGATGGGATTATATTAAAATAATGAAAGGAAACTAAAAGTTAAAAATTCACTGAGAATACAAATAAAGTTAAAACACTTGGTTAAAAAATTAGTTGTGTATGTACAAAATGTGTAAGATTGGACTTAATTGGAATTCATGTGAAAAAGGTCTAATAGTGATTTCATTTTAAGCTCGAAAGATGTGCTTGCTAAACCCACAGATGCAATATTAGACTATAAACTCTGCTGTTTACGTCGAGGGAAGTAACACTGACGTAGTACTCTGTGCTAGGCTAATCACACCAGAAAATACCTTCTAGAATAATAACACTTTTCAAGGATGTGTGGGTGAACTGGAGCGCTCTGAAGGAGGATTGCAAAAATGGTTGAACTCTCTGGAAATCGGGGTAGATGAGTTCTAGGAAAGAGCTGGCGCTGCTTTGCCTGAAGAAAGAACAATTAGAAACGACACCATCATTATCTTTGAAGTAGTGGACGGTCTTCCTCGAAAAGTATGGGTTAGAGGCTACCTATTAGGCTCCAGAAGGAAGAAAAAGACCCAATTAACATGCACTAAAGGGTAGAAGATTATAGCTTAGTGTAAGAAATGCATTTCTAACAATCAGACGTATTAAAATTGGAGTTGCCCCTGAGGTTGTAGGTTCATGAGGTTTGTCACTGGAGGTGTTAAATACTGTGTCACCATCTCTTAAAAAATACTTTTGAGAGAAATCCTTTGGTGGGAGCTAGGGTCGGGTATCCCTCAGGTTGTCTTCCAACTTGAGTGTAATGCTGAAAATAACTTCACTCCATGTTCATGCTTTTAGGTTATTCAAGAAATTAATAGAAGGGAAGACATTAACAATTATGAAACTGTCTATATTGTTTTTTAACGTGCCTCAAGAAGTGCTCTTGTCTCTGTGGATAGGTATGCACTGAACCATTACAATGGTTATAGGAGTATTTCATTTCTTTCCCTACTATGTGTTTCATATATTTGAATTATGTATAATGAATATATTATTAGTTTTGAAATCTGAAAATAGTAAAGAAAACGAATGTTTTATGACTGGTATATACCCAAGAGGAGAATTTGGAGGGCTTCAAGAGCAAAGCTGAGTGTAAAGTTGGTGAGTTTCTGAAACTTGGTTTGTGCACTGTTTTGATCTAAGATCAGCCTACATATTCTCTGCCTCCGGCCCTTCCCACCTGATGCGTAGGTAGGCATCTGAGACTTAACCTCATTAACCCCCAACCTGCTTCTTTCCCAGATTCCCAGTCTCAGTAAAGGGCAGCTCCTGGTAGCTCGAGTCAAGAATTAGTAGTCATCCTCGTTTCCTCTCCTTCTTTCACCCCACATGTAAAACCCACCTTCAGGTTCAACGGACTCTTCCTCCAGACTTCATCTAAAACCTGCCCACGGCCCTTCACTTTCACCACTGCTGCTCAAGCTCGACCGCTGGGACCACTGCATGATGCCTGTCTTCTGACTTCACTCTTCTTCCTTCTTCTCTTAATTTTCTACATGGTAGCCACAATGACACACACACACACACACTCATTTTTTCATGTCAATTAGACTATGCCACTTGCTGCTTGAAGGTCAAATGACTTTTATATAAACTTGGTATTAAATTTGAACTCCCTACACTGACCTATAAGGCGTCACAACATCTGGGCCATCTGATCCCTGTTGACCTCATCTACCTGCCCTGCGCACTATAGTTGAGCCACACTGGCTTTTATTTGCTTCATCAAACTGGGTGAATCCGTCCCCCTTCGGGTTCTTTCCAACTGCTGCTCTCTTTCTGGAATCTACTTCCTCCACACTTTTTGCAACTGGCTTCTAAGTGTAGTTTCTTTCTCAGAGTCGGTGTCGTTGCCTCAGTGGTGACTTTCTGATCATTCAACCTGAAGCCTTCCCAGTCCCTCTCTACAATCTCTGTTTTATTTTCCTATGAGTACTTATTATCTAAACATTTTTGGTTATATTATTATTTAAATTTTTAAAAAAATTGTCTGCTCTCCCAACTAAACCATAAGTTTCCTTATAGTAGGGACTTTGCCTACTATCCTGTACAATCACGTTACCTGGGCCCTACACAGGGCCTGAGGAATAGTGGTCACCCAATAAAATATGTAGGGAGGAAAGGAGAGTAGGAAGAAAGGGCGGAAGGAAGGAACCAGCTTTCATCTCAAAATTTTCTCCTTCCATAAACTGCTCATGGACGGTCAACAGAAGTCATCTAAAAAATTTTTAAAAATTAAGACAATGGGATAAGATGAAGGTAAAATAACATCTTGTTTGGGTGGTAAGATCTGAAAGTATTTTTCCACTGAAGTTTATTGTTAGAGATAGACTCTATCTCTAGCTAGACAGACATTCTAGATAGAACTTCTAGATAGATCTCTAGATCTAGATAGATCTCTAGATAGAAAATTAATGTTTTATTTTACTTTTTTACTCTATATCTGATGATTCTATAATTATAACAAAGTATTCAATTCCTCTACATGAAAACTGAAATGGGATGATTGGCAGTGGGACAAAATTCGAGATGTGTATTTTCAGAAGGTGGCATTTAAAGAATAAACAGATTGCTCAGGTGCGCCCCTCATCAGAATGCAAGCTAACCGAGTTCATATTTTCGCATTCTGGTAGCTATTTAACTGATTTCTTATTAGACCAAGAGAGTTTCAGTTTTATCTGAAGTGGTCTCTGGAAGGTGAGCCCCATCTGTTTTGACATTCTGCTCAAATTTCTAAAATTAGTGAAGAAATGTCATAAAATAAGCTTATACTGCGATCTGAAGATTATATTTAGTTTGTTTATACAGTTTTATGAGCATTTAGGATCAAAGATACTCTTTAACAGAAATATTTATTATTGTGCTCAATATTATTAAAGCCACCATAACACTTGTTATAGAAATTGATATCACAAACAGAAATGTTTGAAGTAATGAGGCTTTTGAGATTTAGAAAAGAAGAAAAACTACAAGCACCTGTTGAGGAAAATGATGACAGATGGTAGCATTTTTCTCAAGGTTCGCTCTGCAGCTGTGCTTACATTCGGTTCTGCACGCTGAATCGGGATTTCTTCCTATCTTTTATTGCACCCGTAAGAGTTTTCACTTCATCCCCTTTAACACAGCACCAGTCAAAGCTCTTTTCTGTTGAGAAATTTTATTCAAGAGAAGAAAAAGAGTGACAATGAGTAAGAACCAATTTAACATCTGTGTAATCATGTTTTTAAACCAGAGGTCATAGCACTCTGGTAGATTATCAAAGCGACCCTTTTAGGTTTGGTATCTTAGCTTGAAAGTGTCAGTCAGTACCCGCACTATGACATTAGATGACAAATGCCAACTTCTGCTCATGCCAACTCATTTGACTGTTGCCACACAGCATTGGGAAACCTCAAAGATACATTGCACAGCTTTTTCCAAAGCCTAAAGTGTTCAAAAGAAAACATATCCTGTGAGCATGTTTCAGGAGTAATATATTTATGACACAACTGCAGATTAACTTTATTGCTGAAGTCTACTTATCACCTCAGATTTCCAAGGATACCAGGAAGTATTTTAACTTTAAAAAGTATAAACAAGCGAAGTGCATGATGAATATAATAATCCACAATAAAACAAAAAATAATTCCTCAATGACATCTCCTGTTGAGGCTGATCTTATGCAGATAGCTGAGTTCGAATATGAGTCAAGTCCACGTAAAGCCACTTATCTTGGGTGACGTGACTTCACATTTCACTTTACAGAATATTCCAACTGAGTAAGAATGAAAGAGAATGACTTCTGTGTATCAGCTTTTATATTTACATAATTAAAACATCTGCATGTTTTTATTCTTAAACTTTTACAAAATCTCCCAGAATCATGATTCTCCCTCAACCCTCTTGCCCTCATAAAGTGCATTTTTCATGATACCTAATTGGAGCCTACTTTTTTGGTCAGTATTTTATGTTGTATTTGTAATGTATACAATGTATTAATACACACATCATACAATTAGATTTTTTAACGGCTCTGACATCAGCCCATGACAATTGAACATGCACTCTGATTGATGTTCCTATTTTACTATTAAAAGTCCTGGAATATCAAGCATCCTAGGAAGATGGCAGAAGAATGGCCTTCATCGTGGGATGGACAGTAGAGCTGCATCTGGCTCCATTCGCTAAATGAGACAGGAAGTGGGGACGAGGGGCACCCTTTGGTTCCAATTATAAAGGTGAAAATCACATAGTAAAAATGATCTGGGAAATTTCCTTAAATGTCTCATAAGTACTATACAGATTGGTTTTGTGAATATAAATTCCTAGGTGATGTTACTGATATTCAAACTCTGAATTGGTGCATGTTTTACTGTCTATTTCACTCTCCAGGTTTTTTTCCTGGAGGATGCTAGTAACAAAATAACGAGTCCATGTGATTGGCCACTTTAGGAACGTGTATCCCTTTGTCAAACTGGCAGGAAACCCTTAAACTCTCCGAATCTACTTTTACTGGTTAGCCAGTCTACGTGAGAGGGATTTTCAAGATTGATTGTTCTTTGAGTGGCTTTCTTTCCCTCCCTCCTCCTTTCCCTTCTTCCATCCCTCTCTTCCTTCTCTTCTTCCTCCTAGCAAGAATAGTTGAATGATAGGAAATTGGGGACCCAGATGTTTTTTTCGTCTTTTTCTCTGATCTCGCCTCACTTAGTTATGCTTTTAATGTTTGCCAATATGCCATTTTTGACTGTATAATATTGACACCATTAAGACCGTGTTTGAATATAGTCCATGTGTTTTCTTAGTCCAGGCTGAAGGAAGACAGAAGGTGCTGCTGGGGATCATTTTCTGCCACCAAGTTAAACTATTCCTATATCACAAAGATGTGAATATCGCATGCTGGTTCTTGGATTCTTATCTTTTATTTTCAAAATTATTCCTTTATTTAGATATAGCAAAAAGGATACTAAATCCTTAGCAGGATGCTCCTTTTAAAATTACACATAGTTAATAAGCATCTGCAATATGCAGGTCACTCTGTTAAGGCACTGAGGATATAAATTCACATTAGAAAACATTCTGAAACATGCTTTCTCTTTCAGATCTGTTTTTTCCCCCTTATTTCTTTAAAAAAGGTAGGAAATACCCTCAGTGTAAAAAGATTTCAAAGAGCTGTTGCATGCATAAACTCTTTTTTTCTAAATGCTGATGTCAGTTTCATAAGATTTATGTCCATTTAGGGGCTAAAAGGTCATAACAACGTTCACAGATTTCAGTGCCAGATGTGTCTGCCTGGCAGATCATGCAGACCCGAACTCATTCTAGCATCTGGTTAAACACATTCCGCACCAGATCTTAACCATATGTAAATATAATTGAGAGCAAGTGGGAAAATAATCTGTTGTCCTCCTCTTTTTGTTCCACTTACAAGATAAACAACTATATTAAAGGTACAAATTTACAACTGGATTAACAAGATTAGTTTTTGTTTCTAGGCCATTACCTCATGGTCGAGAAGATCATGCTATGTGTAGAGTATGTTGCACGCTACATGGGAATGCAGAAAGAAGAGGAAGCGTTCAAAGAGGGAATGATCACTTCCAGTTGGAATGATCAAAGAGAGCTTCACAGAGGAGACAGAAGCATGAGTGTGGAAGAGAAAGAGGCATTTCAATGGCTGGAATTAGTGGGAGACGCTCACAGTGGGGTGAAGGGAGTCGGGGAGATGGAAAGGAAGAATGTCAACAAAAGCAAAAACTCACAAAAGGCAGAGGTCATGTGATGAGACTGATGATAGACACCCTGGAAAACCAGGTTAGGCTAGATTTTAGAGAAACTTGAATCTAAATTATAGAACTTTGTACGATACACTGTTAAATAAAATGTAGTGACACATTGGGAGTGGTTTTCAAGGAAGACCTTGACAGAAATATGCAGGCGATAGAGTCGGAACTGAGATAGGAGAAGTTGTCATGAAGTAGAAGTGAAAGGTGGGCTGTTGTTTCAAAGGACGGACTGATTGGAGCAGGGTTATCTGTGGAGATGTGAGGAATAGGGGAAGAAGTTAAAGAACACTGTGGTTTTGAATTTGGATGTCTGGGAGAATGGGAGTGTAGTGAAAGAAAATCAGGAAAACTAATCTTACAGATAAAAGGTGAATACAAGTTTGGATGTATCGCATTTGAAATGATAATAAGACTTCCAGGCGACGTTATCCAACAGACTTCTGGATATGTGATACTGAACAAAAGTGATGACTGGAAACTATTGGAGTAGATGAGACTCCCAAAAGGATGAAATATGAAGATGGGGAGTATGATGTCAAGGACAGAACTTTGATGCCCACAGTTAGGGAATGGGAAGAACAGAGACAAACTGCCAGAGGTGAACAGTCAGCAGGGGGCCTTCTGGAAGTGGGGAGTGTTGACATCCTTGCCTTGTTCCCAGGGTTCACTTGTTCTCAAACTTGGGGGAAAGAATTCAGTCTTTCACCATTAAGTATGATGTTAGCTGCAGGTTTTTTATAGATGCCCTTTTTAAGGTTAAGGACATACCCTTCTATCGCTAGTTTACTGAGAGACTTTACCATGAATGAATGAATGTTTCAAATGTTTTTTCTGCATTTATTGAGATCATCAAATGGTTATTCTTTTTCAGATTTTTGACTTGGTAAATTGCATTGATATATTTTCTAGTGTTGAACCAACTCTGTGTGGTCATGATATATCATCTTTTTTTTTTTTGGTCAGGAAGATTGTCCCTGAGCTAACATCTGTGCCAATCGTCCTCTATTTTGTATGCGGGACGCACCACAGCGTGGCTTGATGAATGGTGTGTAGGTCTATGCCTGGGACCCGAACCCACGAACGCTGGGCTGACGAGGTGGTACATGTGAATGTAGCCTCTACACCACGGGGCTGACTCCTATATCATCTTTTTTTAATTTCTGGGTTCTGTTTGCTACTTTTAAGAAAATTTGCATCTTGGCCCGTGAGCAATATTAATCTGTAAGTTTTTTTGGTAATGTTTTTGATTTTGGTATCAGGGTAATACTGCCATCAAAAAATGAGTTGGGACGTACTCCCTGCTCTTTTGTCTTCTGGGAGAGTTTGTGAAGAATTGATATTACCTCTTCTTTAAATGTTTGGTAAAATTCCAAGTGAAGGCACTGTGGCTTAGAATTATCTTCATAGGAAGGTTTTTACTCGTGAGTAGATTCTACGGCTATTCGGAGTACCTGTCTTCCTGATTAAGTTTTCTGGTTTGTGTCTTTCAAGGACTTTGCTTGTTTCTCATCTAAATTATCCAAGTTTTTTACATCATCTTCTAATGTCTGTAGGATCTGTTATATTTCTCTTCCACTTCATTTACATCTGTTTGTTTTCTGCTTGTCCTGTGTGCTGTTTTGTATTTCTTTTTTTCTGCTTTCTTTTAGATTATTTTTTATGACTCCGTAAAGTGGGTATTATTTAGGATAGAAAGAAGGTAAGATGTGAACTCTCATGTATCATAACTGAAATTCTCTAATAAAGTGTGCTGTATGATCAGAAGCTGAGGGTGGGGAAATGTTGACTTCTTGTACAGAGAAGGTTTGCAATATTTGTCTTGGGAGGTCTCCTGAGAAAACAGCAAGAGATTAACACCTGGATTTCCAAGCATTAATAAGGGCCCAGCTGAAGTAAACATGTAAATAACAATACTCTTTGGATAGTTAAGGTATAATGTGATCAAATCTGAAGATAATGTCTCAAAATAGGCTCTAAAATGGGAAAATGTGGAAAAATTGTAAAGGAATTAAGTGGACATCAGGATATTTCACATTTCAATTTTAGTTTTAATAAAATCCATTCATGTTTTCCCTCAATAAGGTTGACGATATCAGCTTCTTTTAGACGATCGCATTTTTCTAGAAGTTTGATATAATTGGCAGCCGTCTTTTCTAAATATTGAACACTCAGAGGTTTTCACAGGGTGGGTGATCGTATGGGATTTTTTAATAAGACCTGAGTAAAGTTTCTCCCATTTTCTCGTAGCTAAGTTATCTGAAAAGCCAGAAGAAGGTGGAAAAGCTGGGAGGAATTGGTATTGATGAATGGAAATAGAACAAATGGAAAATTGGCAAGCCAGCGGGGTATTTTGTGGGACTAATGGTTTTGGAAGCATATTTGTGAGACTAGGATAATTATTCTACTCTTTGAACTGATTGCATTTTGTGTTGTATTCGTTTCGTTTACAAAAACCGTGATTGCTGGAATCCTATAATGAAATGTGAGCTCAGCGTAACAGCACACTTGGTTCATCTCAACCCCCCTTGCCCATAGGCATTGTTAGTTCATTTACACGTTGAAAATCTAGATGATCGAAAGTGGGAAAATCACAGGATTATAGGAATATTCCATTGGAATTGTTTTCACAATGACAACATGCTCTCAGAATAAATTTTTTGAAAAATCTCAACTTTAGCAGTAGGAAAAGCAACATTTTATGTTAAAAAACCCAACAAAAACCCTTGATGTTGATATTTTCTTAGGCAGAAAAATATAAATGAATCCATACTTTTCCAGAAGCGGCCACTATGGTGTAGAACAGTGAAGAAGGATACAGACTCCGGTCAGATTGTCTGGTTTGGATACTGGTTTGCTACTTGCCAGCTGTGTGATCCTGGGCAAGATGATTACCTACTCTGTGCGCTTCAGTGTCTTTGTCTGTGAAATAGGAAAGTAGTTTTATCTGGTAGACTGGATATGAAGATTAAATGAATTAATACATGTATGGGTATTAACATATGTGTAACACGTGCTTGAGCTGGGCCTGGTACATGGTGTGTACCCAGTAAGTTGTGGCTGTCACCAGAGGGAAGGAAGGTTAGGCTGTGTGCATCGCCAGTAGTGTGGGGTTTGAACAAGATCTAAATCTGGTACCCTGGAGGTCAAATTTACACACGCTGGATAACTACCTTAAAAACAGTACTAGGAATAAAAGTGCCAAATGCCGTCCATTTGAGTATGACGCTTACAGACAATTGAAGGTTTTTTCTTGTATACTGTATTTTCTTTGCCAGGCATAGCAACCATTTTTTCAAATGTAATTTTAATGTTCGTAAGGATAATTACAATTATGTTCAGCATGTATATTCTAAATATCTCTTGTGATTTTTAAAAAATAAAACATAACTATGTACTGAAAAACAGCATAATTAAGGCAAATTTTGTGTCTTCTGTAAGTGATGAAAATTAACACCATGAGTTTTATAACTCTCAACATAGTACGCTACTGGTAAAAGGCATAGGGAAATAATTCGCTTGAAAACAAAACTATATTGCAAAAGAGGGAAAGAAATTAGCATTGAATGGGCACTAACCATAGTAGGCAGTTTTTTTTCCCCCAAATACTATTTCATATTTATCTTTCAAAATCCATCAAATAGGTATATATTATCCCCATTTTGCTAATGTTAGAACGAAAGCTCACAGAATTTGACTTCAACCATTCTTCAAGGCTGTTTATGGGTAGGGCTGGGGATCAGGTCCTGATCATTTGATTTCAAAGCCCATGCCCTTGTCATTGCATCTGTGTGCCTCCCAGAAGCGATCTGTAAACCACTGAACAAGCTTGGTACAAAAATTATAGCTGACCCAGAAAAACAAAACTTCCCCAGTTTTTCAATATCTTGCAATTCAAGTAGTTTCATTACATTCCGTATTTTCCATTGCATTTCATTTTAATAAGCATATGCCATTAAAGCACACACTGAAACAACCTGTACCCTCAAGATGGTCTCCCCTGGTTTAGGGGCAGTGAAAGGAAGCTCCTCCTGGTGTGAGAGCAGAAAACGTGCTGGCCTTGGGGTGGTTCTGGCTTTGTCACAAACCAGTTATTTCACTTTGGGGCAAGCCATTTCAGTGTGGAAGTTTCTCTTCTCGCTTGTCTGATGAGGAAGGTAAAGTCCTCGGTGATCTCGAATGTCTGTTCCTTCCATCTCTTTGGATGCTCTACAACGTTATAAATTCTCGCCACATTTTCCTGAAGGGCCAGAAGTCCAAATATGGACCAACTTCCTAGGGAACTGATTGCTTAGTTGGGATACTCTAGCCCCTTGAAAATTCCCAGGACTTCAAAAATGTCTATAGAGACAGGATTTTGTAATAAGCAAACCCAGAATTGGTTTTTTAAGGTCCTATAAAATACACTTAAATTCTTTTCACTCTGAATTTAGGATATCCTGATTTTCTTTTCCATATTTTTCCACAGGATTATTTTACAAATGCAAACAGAGAGTTGAAAAAAGACACTCAGCAAGATTACCACCTAGAATATGCCATGGAAAATAGTACACACACAGTAATTGAATTTACCAGAGAGCTGCATACGTGTGACGTCAACGACAGAACTCTGACGGTAAGGAGCCTGTGAGCGAGGCGTGCGTGAACAACTTGCACGTTTACGGTTATGAAACACTTTACAGAATAAAAGGAACAAATATTTAAAAATAACCTTTGACAACAAAGGCACAGGGTCTGTTTTGGAATAGTTTTGAATTCTCTTTAGAGGCCACAAAAACAATCTAAGGCTATAAATTTCAGTTAAGGCAGTTTTTGTGTGAACCTAAAATTCTGAAGAGCTGTTTCAAGTGTGTGTGACTTTACCTATAAAAGACTTCTAGCTTCTTCTCTATAAAGTCTGAAAATAGACCACAGATAAATGTTGAAAGAAAAGTATTACACAAGAGGGAATTACATTACTGAATATTAGGATATAATTCATCTGATTTGTAACTAATTCATTTTTGTAAATTTCTAAAATCAAGATCAGTAATAGACATTAAAATTGCCTATCGACATGTTACACAGGATTTCTTATTGTCAGACTTCGTGCAAAAATTAATATCTTTATATATATGCAAAGTAAATATTTAGAGAGTATGTAATTCATATGGTGCTTTGGAAGTTTGCATGAATTTCTTGGATCAATTTCATTTTGTGTAGAACAATAAAATTATCTTTTTTACTTGGTAAATGAAAGCTTTAAAAATGGGAACGTAAAAATCTGAAGTAGTTTTGATTAACATTCAGCATAAAGAGTAAAACAGAAAGAAAAAAACATGAAAAGGCGTGAATCACTTTTTATGTCATATACAGGGCAATTATATTTTAATTGGAATAACAATTATAGTCATTTGACTTATTAAGAAAGAATATAGCTTTTAAAATAAATAGCTTTGGCTTTATTATTTATTTTCAAAGTTCTCCTTACAAAGATCTGGCAAAGACACCTTTATCTGTGGGAGGACTGAACAATTTCTTTATACCCCAGCAACCGCCCCCCCCCCCCCCCCCCCCCCCCCCCTCCCCCCCCCCCCCTCCGGCCCCACGCTCTGGGCAATCTCTCTTGGTTGCTCAATGGAAACCAATTTCACCTGACAGTACTTTCCCAAGTTAGGATACTCCAGTTCCTTGGAAATTCCCAGGATTCATAAAATGACTATAGATAGAGTCTAGGATAATGAACAAACCCAGAATCAGAACTTTCTCCTGTATTTGCAATTTCTGTAAATTTGTACGTGTGGCTGGGCTAGTGCCTGTGGAAAATGTACTGTGAAAGGAAAAGTCCTGACCTGGAAACTAATTTGAAAATTAGAATTTATTTATTTATTTCCTACAAATAGAATTGTTTATTTTCCCTAAAATATTCTGTGGCATTAAAACAGGTTTTAATTTTCCAAAATCTCTGCTGCTTAATAAGAGTTTGCTGGGTAGCTCCTGGTTTGGAGTTTTAGCATGACCATGATGTTACAGTTGCCGTGGGCATGAAAGCATCACCACTGAGTCGATGGTCCTCCCTCTATTTTGGAACACATAATTCTTGCATGCTGAGAGAGAAGATTTCTTCCAAAAGGAAACCTGTCTAGCTGGATACCTAATGACTTAATCAGATTCACACCATTAATGTTAGAGGCCATATTGAGAACTCTAAACGTCATTATTCTCCTTTCTTCACTTCTATATCCTGCTTTGAATAGAATTCTTTAAACTCAGCTCAGTGGTAGGGGAAGTGCTCTCCTGAGATGTAATGGCGCCCATGTCTGGTCTCCAGGAGAGCACCGTGAGGGTGATCTGGGCCTACCACCACGAAGACGTGGGAGAGGGCGGCCCCAAGTACCACGGCTCCAACCGTGGCACCAGGAGTCTGCGCTTATTGAATCCTGAGAAAACCAACGTGTTGTCTGCAGCCACTCCATACTTTGATCTGGTAAACCAGGACGTAAGTGTCTTCAGGTTTTATGATTGTGGGGGTGGGCTTATGGGAAGAAGTGCATGAGAGTTTTTACTTTCATTATTGTGTGTAATAGCACGTCAACAGAATATGACTCTGTGTCCTCCTTCCCTTTTCCTTAAGACAGGTCCCCATCCCAACCAAAGGTACAACATATTGGTGCCAAATGTTTAAGATTCCTGTGTTCCAGGAAAAGCATCATGTCATAAAGGTATGTGTCTTACCCACAGGTTAAACTTACTTTCAGCTGAGGAGAAATTGTTGCTTTTAAAATAAAAACGATAAAAAAAGTTTCAAAATGATTTTCAATTACATGAAATTTATTTAAAGAACAAAGAACTGGCTTGTGTGAACCACAGACTGTCTTAAGAGTCATGGAATTTAGAGAGAAACCTTGGGTTGTAGCTGGTATTTTGCATTGTAGCTAGCATTTTGGGTTTTGTCTCCTCATTTTACATGTTAAAGGTAAAAGGTTAGGGATGCATTTGAACACCTCTAGTTATTTCTTAGGCAACGCTTGTACAATTGGAATGGCTGGAATTTCAATTTAAAATAATATATTTTCATACTGATAAATTATATCCAGAAAGGTTACATTCCCCACCAGTATTGTTTGAGAGTATCTGCTTCATTGAAAATACTGGATAATGTCATAAAAATAACTGTTACAGTATTTTTTTTTAAGCCTTGGCACCTGAGCTAACATCTGTTGCCAATCTTTTTTGTTTCCTCCTTTTTCTCCCCAAAGCCCCCCAGTACATGTTGTATATTCTAGTTGTAGCTCCTTCTGGTTCTGCTACGTGGGATGCCACCACAGTGTGGCTTGATGAGTGGTGCTAGGTCCACTCCCAGAATCCGAACCGGCAAAACCCTGGGCAGCCAAAGCGGAGTGCGTGAA
Organism: Equus quagga; assembly: GCF_021613505.1. NCBI lineage: Eukaryota > Metazoa > Chordata > Mammalia > Perissodactyla > Equidae > Equus > Equus quagga. The sequence continues at coordinate 5,479,890 of NC_060277.1, forward strand.
CTTCACCACTAGGCCACAGGGCTGGCCCCATGGTATTTTTTTGAAAACAGGACAACAAGAAATTAATGAATTCCTACACAATTAAAAAATACAGAATTGGATAATAAATAAGCCCAATTTGCCTGTGACATATAATTTCCCCAGCTCCCTTGGGGATGGGTCTCTTAAAACGTTTGCATCTAGTTAGTGAATGAACAAGTATTTAAAAAAACTTCCAGGTCCCTGGCGCTGGGTTGGGAAATGTTTGGCAGTTCCATAAAGGCTGAAGGTGTGATCTGTGCTCTCAAAGAACCTGCCGTGGGCTTGTTGGTGTCATGACGAAGACACAAGAAAGAAGAAGGTAGAATTAAATAGTGCATATGAAATACTGTGAACCTTCAGAAGGCCAGAGTTTGCCAACTTTTTGTCAGCCCTCAGACTGTGTAATAAAGCACCGCAAATATCAGAAAGGAAGAAACTTCTAGATTCTGGAATCTAGAGGGAAATATGTAGGTTCAGATTGCAGGTCGACTCTTTAATTCACTTTGTGCTCAGGTAGGTTGCTCTGGGTAACGCTGTAAAAGGCGGTCAGTAATAACACTTTTCCTACCAACCTCCAGGCATTTTGGCAGAGATGGAAACACTGAACACATTCTATAAAATGCCTTAAATTTGTTAATTTCTAGTATATTTGTCCAGTGGCACAGATCTGCCTTTTGTTTACAGAATGACTCATAGCTACTTAGAGAGGCTAGAGGAGCAGGTTGAGGGGATATTTATTGAATTCATAAGTAGTCCTAAATATTTGCAGAATATTTTTGCAATCAGAAGACTTACCAACAGGGGCTGGCCTGGTGGTGCAGTGGTTAAGTTTGCACATTCTGCTTCGGCAGCCCGGGGTTCACCGGTTTGGATCCCGGGTGCAGACATGGCACTGTTGGCAAACGCGGTGCTGTGGTAGGCACCCCACGTATAAGGTAGAGGAAGATGGGCATGGATGTTAGCTCAGGGCCAGTCTTCCTTAGCAAAAAGAGGAGGCTTGGCAGTAGTTAGCTCAGGGCTAATCTTCCTCAAAAAAAAAAAAAGACTTACCAACAATGTGGCCACGGGTGAGTTACTTACCTCTGTGTGATGTTATTTTCTATTTCTTGTGTGAAAGGGGAATGTGAATTCTGGTCTTACTTAATGCAGTGCCTAAGTCCTTCCCTTACACTAATGAAAAAGAATACTGCAACTTTCTTAGCAAAAAGAATATTGTGTTTATATATGCTGTGTGACACATATTACTGTGTGTCATTTGCAGTAAATTTAATTGAAACCTGCCTTAAGGGACAAATGTAAAACTATATGTTCAGAAAGGAAAGCAAATGTTTCACAAACTAGGTCCTGGATTCATTGTTCAGCAGACGTTAATTGCTAAGATGTGAAATCCTTAACCACTTAACATTAATGCATTTTTATTCTTGTCGTTGTTAGTGCTAATAATTCAGTTGAATGAAATAAAAATAATAATTAAAGGAGGGCAATATATGTTCTGACCCTCTATGTAGGACATTTGCTTGGTACCTTGGCTAAGAATTCTTAGCTGGCTTTCCCCTCACGAGCCCATCACAGAAATACTCAGGTATGTGGGCATCTGTTATCCGAGGGCGGGCTTAGGATTAAGTCCCTTTGGGTTCACGTTGCCGTTTTCACTAGGTATCAAGAGGGATCTCAGTGACTTAGGGAAAGGCTTTGGGGCAGTTTGTGCAATTACTGGAGGTCTATAAAATGAGGAAAGTTCTTTATCCTGAGCGAGTGGGAGCGGGGGCTGGGGATTTGAGGGAGGGGCTGCAGGTCAGAGATGAGCGGTGCTCATACAAGCGTGTGTTATTGCAGGGTCAGAGGGCCGGTGGCTAGAATGTAAAATTCTATAATTACTTAAAAATACCACTTATAGGATAGATTCCTGAGCTTGCTCTTAAACCCAAAAGCATTTTAAAGTTCATTGAGTGTTAAGAAACATTTAACTCAAAAATGAACTCAACTAGGATAATTCAAAGCAAAAACCAAAGGAAAGCTCTCCAGGGAAAATAAATTCAAAATATATAAGTTGAATACATTTTGAGGCTGTCTTTCAAAAACAGTTTTAATTTGGGGCCGCCCCGTGGCACAGCAGTTAAGTGCACACATTCCGCTTCGGCGGCTCGGGGCTCGCTGGTTGGGATCCCAGGTGCGGACATGGCACCGCTCATCAAGCCATGCTGTGGCAGGCGTCCCACATATAAAGTGGAGGAAGATGGGCATGGATGTTAGCTCAGGGCCAGTCTTCCTCAGCAAAAAGAGGAGGATTGGCAGCAGATGTTAGCTCAGGGCTAATCTTCCTCAAAAAAAAAAAAAAACAGTTTTAATTTGCAGTTTACGCCAGTTTACAATAAAGTTTTTAATAAATTTCTGAAGTAGAATTCATAGATCTAGAACTTACCTTAAGAAATTATCTAATTTCCATTCTCTTTTCCTTAGCAGAGTTGATTTCTAATAATTTAAGAAAAGCGTATCTTCTTTTCATAGCATCAAAGACTGTGTTTTGAATAACCATCAGCGAACTGCTTCTCCTTATTTTGTGTCCCACAAATCGCTGACTCAAGAAGGCTCAGTCCTTCTCTGATACAAACCAAAAGCACTTTCTTGGAAAAAAGAATATTGCTTTTATATTGTAATGTGTGGGGTGTCATTTGCAGTGAGTTTGAAGAACGTATTGATTACAGGAGTATTGCGAGAAATCAATTCGTTGTGTGGACTCTATTTCAAGCAAGGAAGTGTGTAGTTTAAACGTTGATGGTACTGCCCAACATACATGTAGTAGTTGTAATAAGCATGATTATGTAGCTATTACTAAGGAGACCAACAAAATATATCAGTGTATTGATCATGAATATATTTAATGGGAATGGCTAAAATTCAAAATATTAATTACATTTTCAATTTAAATTTTAATCACATGAAAAATTATTTGGTACTAAAAGCTTGAAATAATAAGGTAAATAATTTCTAAAATTATAAAATGACAAAGATAAATAATTTCATCTGCAGGAAAGATGAAATTATGATATAAGTTATTGGTGGTTCCAATTCACTTGTGATTCCAGTTTCTTGATTTGTATTTTGATTCTTGTAAAAAAAATGTTTTAAATTATCTTGAAAATGTTTGTATAGTCAGATGATGGATGTGGAGATTGTAAAAAAGAAAATTCTTGGTAATTTATATTAAACCCACACTTCTCTATGAGATCGTCTCTGTGTCTCTGTGAGACCCACTGTCTAGCCCCTCTCTCCATGTCTAAGTGTGACCCTATTTAAGCTTTGCCAAATATGTGACTTTACTCAAAATTAAAAATTTTTTTAGGGAAAGTGATTCCTTCTAATCTCTTTGGTAAATAGTAATATGGTTATCACAACTTAAAGGAATAATTGGATATGCTCTGCTAGAAGCTGGCGTTATCAGTTGGTTTAACACACTGCCTTTTTTAAGGAGCTTTTGTTGTTAGGGAAGTCTCCTCATAGATAAACAAAACTCCTGACTCATCTGTTTAAATGTGATGTGTCTTAGTCAATTTAATAAGTAGTTGTTGATGGCCTATTATGTTAAAGAGGAGAAAAAAGAAAAACACCAGGTCGAATCATCATCCTTGGTCGTCTCCCCTAAAAGGACCAGCTTCTCACAGGGAGATGGTGAGACCCATGGCATGGTAGGTGGGTTCTGGGCTCTGACGGGCCAGGTTTGAATCCTTTCTTTCCATTATTAGTCATTTAACCATGAGAAAGTTCTTAGTCCCTCACAGCTCTATTTTATCGTGTCACTGGGAATGGTGCCTTCCTTATGGGGTTGTTTAGACTGAAGATTTAATAGCAATGTTTTTTTTTCAAATTTTATTAGCACTTAGCACAGTGTCTGACACAGAAAACTCTTAATAAACCCAACTGTTATGATAAGGCCATTTATTTTCAGTGTTGCTCTCTGAATGACTTTTCACTGAAAACTACTATGTAGTGAGGCGGCGCAGGAAGGGGTAGAGCATCACCCTGAAGTTTGACCATTGCTGGGTTTTAAGAGAGGATTACTCTTACTAGTTGTGTGGTCTTGGGAAAATTGTATACTGTCCTGTGCCTCAGACTCATCTGGAAAATGGGCCTAATAGTTCTCACCTAATAGGATTATTATGACTATTAAGTGAATCAAAGAAGTTTAATATTTGGGAAGTATTTAGAACAGTTTGGCACATGGTGTTGGTTAAATGAAGTAACTAAGTAAAATTATATAGGTCACTAGCAATATACAGTTGCTAATCTGTTGATCATCTTGTTAGGTTTCTGCATTGCTGAGGGATCCCACACCAGCCAACCCTTTCTAGACAGTCAGAGTCCCAAATAAAACCCAGATGGCAACTCGTTTTATTTCAGGAGGCCACCTTGAGAACTTTGTGCTGTGGAGGAATGTGAGGTTGAGGTGAAGCAAACACGGTCATCGTTCTCTCTTCGTCAGGAGACACAGGAAGGGATATGCTGTGCTGTAGGTTAGCTACTGAAGAGGGCATCTTTCTTGCCGTGAGATGAGATGCTGCTCTTCTTCTTTGCTGGTGGCATTCGTCAATCTGAACGATTTAATTTAGGGAATGTCTCCTAGAACAAGAAAATCAAAGCGTAATTGACATTGAATAACCATGAAATGACCTTGAAGCCAGAGTACTGTAGAGCCATGGAAGTCATTCAAAAATTGATTTTCCTCTGCCGTTCATGTAGCGTGAACATTCGGCTTTATATGCTCTGTTGCATGGGCAGTGTTGACCAGTTTCCCTGTTATGTTCAATCCTGTTTGTTTTTTTTTAAATAAAAGATACTGTCAAGTGGAGAACTCTAGCATTAATACATTCTGAAATGTCAAGTGTAATAGAAGGTTTCTATTTCTGAAAATGTGTAAGACTTCAGGGTTAAATTTTGTAAGTCGTGGCAATTCTCAGTGTCAAACTATGTGATGTGACAACTTTTAGAACTCTCTGTCAGGGTATCTTCTTCCTTTTCTTTTTCCCTGATGGAAATAGCAGTTTGATTTGTCATCAGGATGCATCCGCAGACTCTCGGATTTAGTGCTCGTCCTCTTCTGTTTCACCTCACCTCACTGTGTAGCAGACTAGTAGATGTTTGCTACTGACTGCGGGCTGAATGGTTGTCTGTATTTTCACCCTTTTCCATCCCAACTCTGTAGAAGTTTTTTCGGCTTATCAATGTTCCCTTTTGTCTATTAATAATTTAACCATATTTCCTAAAGGCAAATCTTTGGATCTTTAGATAGATCTATTTAGTATGTTGAAAGAAATTAACTTTCAAAGTATGCCTCATGTGAAAACACTTTCTGTTCCTTTTAAATGCTTTGCAACACTACATTTGGTTATTAAATTTATAATTTCAATGCATTACCACTGGCATCTGTGGATTTTGTCACCGATTGACCAAATGGATGACTCTTGATCTTCTAGAAAAAATTATGCTGTAAAACTATAAGAACCCTCTTCCTTGGGAATGTGTCATATGATGTTTATAAATACCAAAATAATTTTACCCTTATATCCAAGTATATCTGAAATTTTATATAGCTTTTATCTACTAGAGAAGAGATGAAAATACTTGGGCATTTACTGTGACTGAAACTATAACTGAACAGAAAAAAGTTGGTAGGAACACTGCCATTAACAATAATGAGTTGACTCAATTAGCACATTTTAAAGGTTGCTGACTTAGATGCTCAGTGTTGCAAAGTTCTTTCTAGATCCTCTTGGGTTACATCCACTTCTCGGAAACATTGGCGGTTGTCTAGCTACATGGGTGTTCTCCCTAGCCTCTTGAGAGTGCGAGGTCACGGAATCCACTTTGAAAGCATGTCTTTTCATGGAAGTGATTTATTGCTAACTCTGTCCCTAATTAGCTTTCTGACCCTAGAGAAAGTACTTAACCTCGCCCTGGTGCTCAAATTCCTTGTCTGTAAGATAAAGGGATCGGACCAGATGATTTCAATTGGCTCTTTTTATTTCTAAATATCTATGACTTGCTAAGAACTAGAAGTGAAGTCTGCTGGGGTTGGCTGCCCTGTGGTCCGAGTTCCTGAGATGCTGGTTCTCACCATCCCTGGGCCTGCCAGGGGAAAGTGCTTCGGACCCCATTGCCTCCCTGGAAGTTGAAAGGCCCCCTTCTTCAGTTCCTGAGGCATGGCATCTCTTAGCATGTATTCTGAGGCTTAGGTTTTCATCTGTAAACGAGGATAATAATACTTGTCTCAAATGGTCACTCTCATTATCAAATGAGAGGGTACCTGCAGAGTTCTGGCATGTCCAGCATATCTTAGGTAGCTCAGTAAGTACTAGATATGTCCCCAATTTATGTTGCTTTTCAGGTATCTCTAAATCTTGGAAATAATCTAAACAAATAAATAAATCTAAATGTTGGAAGTAATGTCATTTTTAAAGAAGAACAGCAGTTAAGAGTGCCAGGGTGACGTGGCCTGTAGGTTGGTACAGTGCACAGGACGGGCCCTGGAGACAGGTGGGGGTTGTGTTCTGTCTCTGCTTTTCATTAGCTCAGTGACCTTGGGAAAACTACACTCTCAGAGTTTGCATCTTCACTTGAGGGGTGGAAAAGTCATTTCCAGTGACAATGAAATGAATACCAGTGAAAACACCTGTTGCATAACAGGACCGTGATGGCTTGTTTTCTTCTCTTGATGGGGATTATAGAGATGGACAACTGAAACTTCACCAATATTTTCTCATTCTTCGAGTCAGGGCCATGCTGAAACTACAGTAGGCAGTATGTCTCTATTTTATTTTGAAGAAAAGATTCCCTGGGAATTAGATTTCATAGCTTGCTTCCATTATTCTAAACCAAATGAAATTTAAGCTCATTTCCTCCTGTTCTTGTCTAAGCGAGGATGAAAACCAGCTGGTGACTATCCTCTGGGAAATATTCTTTTACATTCTTAGGTAATCCATTAGCCTGCCATTCTGTGGCCTTAAGTAATACTATTTTCAACAGACATACAAAGGTATTCATTTTTCTTTGTTGTTTTTCTGCCACCCAACTCTACCCCCTACCTAGTACATCTTTTTTAACTAGTCAAAAAGGTTGGATGACAAAATTGAAAAGCATTAGCAGGCTGTTTTGATAATTATTGCCGATAAAATGGGTAAATAATTTAACAGCACTTTTATTGAAAGAGTATTAACATATTTATGTTGTCTTCTAGTTGTGGATGGCACAATAGAATTAAGAAGTATGGTAATATTAAAATATGAATGACTTTTACTTACACACAGGGAAGTATGCTGGTAAAATACCTATTTTTTGCTACTTTAAACACATTATTTTGTTAGATTTTTGCAGCCTCCCACGAGTAAGCTGGATTACCACCACTTTCCAGATGAACACACTGAGGTACAGCAGACATAGGTGACTTGCTTAACATTACACAAATTCTGTGAAGCACAGTCACGATGGAACGCAGACCTTCCTAGGAAAACCAGTGCACCTTTCTCTATACAATTCTGCTAGGACACGCCTTATGGTTTTTCTAGATGATATATGCTACAGTGAAAAATAATTTGTGTAAGAGATGTCTGGTAGCTTCTATCTAGCCACTGGCCCTTTGAATAAGCTTTTCGGAGCCCAGCCTACTTTTGGGTCCTAGAGGATCAAGGCATAGACAGGGCTACCTGAGCAGATCCCACCAGAACCCTTCAGAGATACCAGTTCAAAGATCCTGAGAACTGACTTAGACCTCCTGGGGTGGCATTTGAGTACACAGAGGCCTACTGTTTTCACTCTCGCGGGTTGGAAAGGCTCATCAACAAGGGATGACGCATAGAAAGTTTCATTGGTGATGATGCATAGAAAGTTTCATTTGTGATGTAGGAAGTCATTTAAATAAGATTAGAGTTAATATGATTAGGTGAAAAATTATGGATATGGCTACAAAACTGCACAGAATGTTAAATTTTAGAGATGATGTTAGGGAGAAAGGAACTGGGAATAATTTCAGTGGGAAGAGCTAATCTTATTGGACACGTCTTGTAACATAAGGATCATTGGAAACCAGCCCCTGGCCTTCTGTGTAGGCTGAGTTAACAGTACTCTGCAGTTATGTATAAATAATGGTCATGACCTATTTTATTCCCCTTCCCTGTAATGGTCTTATAAAAAGGGACCTGTGAGAAGAAATACTAAGATTTTCATTTGGAAGTTAAATTTATGGTAAAATGCCTGGAGAAAAGTATCATAAAAACAGGAAGAGCTATGTTGTTGGAGAGAGAAGTAGAAGTGTTGGCATCTCGGAGTGGTCTGAGGACAGACTGTGTGTGCGGCTTCTGATCCTGCATTACCCACCCGTCAGCTGGAAGGCAATGTGGCTGCACCGCAGTGCTCTGCACGAGACCGAGTCCGTGTCAGTCGTGCAATTCACAACTGTGACTCTTTATTACTGAGTGATTGTTCTAAGTGATCTTTAACCCTTAAAATTCTACAACTTTAATATTAGAATTAACAAAACTGTAACTTTATAAAATAAACTTATAAGTTTATGTTTACAAATTTATAAAATTTATTAAAAAGTTGTACTGACAGGTTATCCTAAAAAATTTTAAGAGGAATGAAGATAATTTCTCTTGTGTTCCCGTGGGATATAACATGCAAATTTTATTTTGATATGTTTTCAATGTAAAAAATCGTATACTTATCAAAACAGGATGACATCCATTATTTCCTTTTTGATGCAACAGTGAAGTTTTTTATAGTTTTTATGAATGGAACTTTTAGTAATTAGCAGAAAAAATTATATGTGTAGTAGAAACTCACCTTAAAAAATGAGATATTTACTATTCAAGTTTATAAAACTTATAAATCAAAGGACAGTTTTAGATAACCCTCATCAAATTGTAAAAGGCTGCACAGTTGTACTCTTTAAAATATCAAACCTCTCGGTGCATTTAAAATGAATGTATTTCTACATCAAAAATTCAGATTATACATGAATTTAATAATGTATCTATTTTATGAAGAAAAATATTACACTCACCTATCAAAAATGTTACAGTTGAGTCTTGTTTCATTGAGTCGTTGTATTTTCCTTGGTTCGTAACCTGGGGTGCACATTAGAGTCATCTGCATAGAATCTTTGGGGATGGAGCCTAGGTCCTTATAGTGATGGTGGTCACTGCTCGCATTTAAAAAAGTTCCCCACGTGGTCTTGATCCAGACTCCCTGGTTGAGAGTCACTGTTTCATATTTATTAAATTTCCCAGGAGACTGTATTTAAGTTATATTTTATAGCATCTAATAAAATGCCCTTCATATCATAGCATCAATACATATTTTTACAGCAATACACTGTTTTATTCAACAAATATTATAAAAACTGAACCAGAGTCGAGCATACTATCGAAATACAGTGTTAGTTTTCTGCACATGAAGAAGATTTAAGCACTTTATGGTTTTGCGATAGTTTATTCCTTGATGCATTGCATATTTTTTTGTGGAAGTGGAGAGGCAAAAACACCAGCTGTTTCCTGGAACCACAGCTGACTCTCATTATAAAATTTCAACATGAACTAATTCAGATATAAGGGATACTTTCTTCTGGGAAGGGAAAAAGATTTATGTTCTAGTGAAACATATACATCGATGTTAACTCTATACATTAATGTTTATAAGGTAATGGACCCATTCTAGAAATTTTATACTGAAGGCCACCTTGTTGACTTTTAATGCATTCCATTACCAATAAAGAGAGATCTTTTCATCACTGAAGTCTCACTGAATTGCTCTATGTGGAATTTTAAATATTTTGTAAAGCAAGACCATGTAAATAACTGTTAGTAAATACATAAATGCTGCCCATAACCTCTCAGCCTTTAGCTTGGCATGAGGAAGTCCTGAGAATGTAGGAGAGGCACTTTGTGGTGTGCTTCAGAAACCAGATGTGTATTTAATGCACTACATGCCTTAATCAGCTGGAAACATCCCTGCACACTACCCTCTAAATCGCAAAGAGGAGTCAAGGAGTATCTAGTGAGTGCTGCTTCGGACAGCGCTCTGTGCTCTGTCTTTTGTCCGATATGTACAAGGCAGTATAAGACGTAGCCCTTCACCCCCAGGACCTCCCAGTCCAGGTGAGGAGAAGAGATGCGCGCGTGAGTAATAGAGAAAGCCCCAAGCCAGCAGGTGAAGCTTTGTGTCAAGCCGCATCGTCTAGGCAGTAGAGACAACAAGAAAGGAGAGTGCTCTGAAGGCTTGGGCACAGTCCCATGCCGTGTGGGAAGGATAATTTGGGGAAAGTACATCTGGATGCATCTTAGGTAGGTGGGGACTTATGGTAAAGATGGCTAGGAGGCAACCTCTCTGTTTACGTGCTTAAGCGCCAAAATGATGATAAGACAGCATTTATGGAGAGCACCGTGGCTCTTTTGTGGATTATCAATCCTCATAATAAAACCAGGGAAGTAGGTAGTGTTACTCTTCTCATTTTACAGATGAGAAAGCCAAAATCCAGAGAGGTTAAGTAACTTGCCCAGTGCTGATAATTTTCCTGTTGGTATACTCTTCCCTGAGGAAGATAGTGTACTTTAAAAATAAATATGTATGCAAACTTTTGCTGGCTTAGCCTCAAAACATGACTTTTAGGTCTGTGGAAAACAACATTCGTTGACTAAAAAGTAGGACTCTTGCTTCAGTGTTAGAGTTCTGAAGTATTATGCATTGGTCGATGTGGAAGCTCCATCTGGTCCCACATGTGACAGAGAATACTGGATGCTGCAACCAACATCTGCCCGTCCTACAGCCAGCTAGCAGCTGCTGGCTCCACTTGAAGTCCATCGTCTAGCTGCGTCAGATTAGAATGAAGAATCCCTGCCGTTACTTGTTGTCAGGGTAACTGCATTTTTTCATCGGAGAATGCCTTCACCATACCAAAGCCCCTAGTGTGCAATATTGAGAGGGACTGCGGACTGTAGCCTTTAGTACCTAAATGGGGTCAGTGACTTTATCCTGAATGGTACCATTGTGTAGCTTTATCCCCAGACATGAACTTACCAGTTTTACTTACTGTTAAAACTCTGGCAAGTTGCGTCATACTCTCCAAAATAGAAATCAAGGCTACCTCTTAATTGCACACACATGCACATAGCCATTTAGTTCTTTAAAGAAAAGCTGCAGGCAGCTCCTCAGAAGAGAGTGAGGGCCTTTCAGTGCTTGTGGAAGCGAAGGGGATTTCCCTAGAGCTGTAGTCACTGTAGAGGGACTTGGCTGTTGAGTTTGTTGGACGTCCATTCCCATTGTCACCGTCAGTCGTGTTTTCTTGATAGTTTAAATGTATGTAATGTATATGGGCATCTTTGTAGAAGGGGTTTGTATCATTTAGCTTTCCATTTTATTGAATCATGGGCCTGATCAAGATCTCAAGAGATTATTTATTTATTGCCCAAGATTTGAAAAAATATTGCTTTAAAACCACCCTTCAAAGATGTATGTTTCTCATCATTGTTACATTTTCCATGGGCTTTCTAAAATCCTCTTTATTAATGAAATTTGGTATTTCCTCTATAATAGCTGATTTTAACTTTATGACTGCCAGGCAAAATTAATCCTTTTGGATGGAAACCGAGCACAGGTTTTTCGTCACAACGATCAACATCATGGCCTGTTATTGAATAAGCCTGTTAGCTTTTCTCTTCCCTTTTATAATCTGGGTATCAGTATATACCCATATGTAAAATGGAAATAACAATTCACGTCTTCTCAAGATTACTCTGACAGTCCTTTAAAAATACTGAATTTTGGAAAACAAATATTTGTTGATGACTTTTTATGTACCAGACACTATGCTTTACTTATGACTTACACCATTTTGCTGATGAGGAAACTGAGGCCCAGAAAAATTGGACGTCTTTCCTAATGGGACAGAGTATTTAGTATCATGAAACATCACTTGCCTAGTCTAGCAGTGGGAACTTGAGCAATTTATTTAACTTGTGTGAGCCTGAGGTTGGAGGGCTCTCTCTTCCCAGTCACTTAGAGCTGGTTTCAAATCCCGGCTCTCCCATTTACCATGTATATGACCTTGGGAAACTTATGGGACTTCTCTGAACCTCAGTTTCCTCGTTAGCAAAATTGAGACACTGCCTTTTCTCAAGATTGCTGTGAAAATTTTTGAAACTGTTTATAAAGCTCCCGATACATAATAGATATGAAACACTGTCCTTCTGTAATAATTGTTTTTTTACTCTGACACTCTAACCTTTGTGTTTTCTTTGGTCAACACTTTATTTCATGATTGCAGGAAATGAAGGCTAGTGAAAAAAAACTGCCTTTTTCATCCACTTAATTAATTGAAATTGGGATTCAGTTAGATGGTAAATCCCAAATTGCTGTTACTTGTCTGTATCTCTCTTTCAGCATATGAAATCAAAACCAATTTCAAGGTAAAAAATATACCCAAGATTTATATCCCTTTCTACTTTGTCATCTCTTACAAATCTATAGTGAAAGAATTTTTAGAGCTTGTGAAAAAGCTCTGAATTACTTAGATGTAACTATCCAGCAATTTAGAGCAGTTATGAAACTCACTTTGCTTTCACTGACTTTTCTGAGACATTAGAAAGAGGGAAAACATTGAAATATATTTGTTTATATCCAACTGGATTTCGTATGGTATATTAGGTCCTTTACAACTTGGAATTCACTATTTCCACTATCTCTTATTTTTATTTCTATAGTCACTTTTAAGATAAAGTTTAGTTCGTTTAAGAGCTACCCTGCCAAATGCATCTTCCTTGTTATGTAAGGCAAGCTCTCACTGCAAGAAGTTGTAAAATCCACAATTGAATTAAATTTACAAGGTTAGAGAACTAAGTTCTTTTTTCAATGATAAACAGGAAATGTCAGTTCTCTGAGTAATATTTTCCACTCATATAGCAAATAAAATTTTCCAACAGATTGTTGGTTCAGTCCCATTATTTCAAATATACTTATTGCAAGTGCTGAAAGATGTTGTATGGGATAATTTATTTCTTCAGCTTGAATTAATAATCATAAGAAATTTATATGTTATATCATGTGCTCTGGACTGGCCTTTCCCAATCTTGGAAAGAGATCATAACTGTTCAATTTTTATTCCTCATTGTTTGAAAGATTAAGGAATTTCTTCTGTACACTGTTTCTCAAGAGATTGTTTTAGTTTTCTCTCCTTTTTTTCCTATTTTGTATGATGTCTGTGTCTATTTGTGCCAATTTGACATATTTGAAAACTACGTTTAGTTTTCTAACATATGTATTTATTTCATTTTCAATGTAATATATACTGGTTACAACAAGAAAAAAAGTGGAAAGGGTATAAAAGAAATAATGATGGTGTCCCCCTTCCTCAAAATTCTGCTTCCCTGAGGTAACCAATATTAACAAATCTATTTGTATTCTTCTATAACTTTATGCTCAAGAAAATATTTGTAAAGTTACACAAGATTTTTTTGAGTTAACCTACTTTCTTTTTTTAAACAAAATTAGAATCAGTATATGTATTAGTTTGAATTTTGCTTTTTCAAATTGCCACCTTGTCATTATCAGGTCAAAATATAACAACACATCCATTTTAATATTTACATAATTTAATGCCCTGTTCTGTATAAGCCACAATTTCTGCAGCCAGCCACTGTTGATAAACATTCGACGTGATTTAATATTTTTGCTGCTATGAACAATGCTTCAATAAATGTTATTGTAAGTATATCCTTATTTATTAGTGATTTCGTTTCTTTAGGATAGATTCCTAAATGCATCGAGTAAAGATTATATTCATTCCAAATTTTAATATATTTGTCAGATACTTCCTAAAATCCACGCACTAGCACGTGTGCGTATTTTCTCATTCCCTCTCAAGTACTGGGTGCTTCGGTCTTTTAATGTATTGCCTACTGATGGGTGAAAACTAATGTTTGTGGTTGCTTTGACTTACTTTGCTCAGACTGCCAGTGAGACTAATGGTCTTTTTATTTATATTTCCTCTTTGGTGAATTTGCTGTTCAAACTTTTACCAATTTCTTTATTTAAAATCCTTTTATTGAATGACGTGTAAAACTGCAGAAACACTAGTGTACAACTCATTGGATTTCCCCATGGTGAACTGATGTATGGAATCAGAATGAAGGTCAAGAAGTCAGAACGTTAACAGGCTCCCAGAAGTGACCCCGAGTCCCCTTCCAGGTGCTGTCATCTCCAGGTGTAACCACGGTTCTGACTCTGATCACTATTTGTTAATTTTGCCTGTTTTGAACTGTATGTAGAGAGAATCAGACAGGAGTACTCTTTTGTGTCTGGCTTCTTTTGCTCAACACCATGTGCAAGTCAGCCATGCTATCGCATGTAGAAAATCATAGTTCATTTTGAGTTTTGCATAGTGTTGTCTGAATGTACCAGAATTTTTTATTCATTTGTGTCAGTTAGCTAATGCTGTGGACCAAACCACCCCAAAATTCGAAGGCTTTGAAGAAATACACATCTGTTGTTGTTTATGGATCAGCCAGGGGCTTCTGTTTCCCGCTTTGTTTACTCTTCCGTCTGTATCCAGCTTGGGTTGGGTGGCAGTTCTTTAAGGGTGGCTGGGCTCCCTCATGGTTGAGAGTTGGCTCTTTGTAGGCTGGTGTCGGAGGCTCAGCTGGGAGTTGGGCTCTCCTTTATAGTGTCTTGTCCTCCAGAAGTCTAGACTGAGCTTGTTCAAATGGTGGTGGCAAAGTTCCAAAAGAGAGAGTAGAAACTGTAAGGCCCCTCAAGACCTTGTCTTGGGATGGCACACCATTACTCTTGCCCCCATAAACAGTTCCAGCCTGGGTACAAGACAGTTTTTCAAAGTGTAAAGCAGTTCTGGTTACTCATACCCTCATAAATACTTGATATTATCAATACTTTTCATGTTAGCTATTCTAGAGGGAGTATAGTGGTATTATATGGTGTTATTTTTCGCAGCTTTGTTGAGGTACAACTGATTATAAATTTCACATATTTAAAATGTATCGTTTGATAATTTCTGATCTATGTGCACACCTGTGAAATCATTATCGTAATAAAAATAATAAGCATATCCCCCGAATTTCATCATGGCTCTCTGTAACTTCTTTCTCCCACTCTTTCCCTTCTTCTATTCCCAGGCAACTGTATGTCTGCTTTCTGTCAGTATAGATTAGTTTTCTAGAATTATAATGGAATCCCAGTATATGTACTTTTTTTTCGTCTGCTTTCTTTTACTTAGTATAGTATAATTGTTTGAAATTTATCCATGTTGTTGCATGTTTGTAGTTTTAATAGCTGATTATTTTTATTATTGAGCAGCATTCCATTGTGTGGATATAGCACAATTTGTTTATCCATTCACTTGATGAATATTTGTGTTGTTTGGAGCTATTATAAATGAAGCTGCTGGAACATTTACGTACAAGTCTTTGTATGAACATACACTTTCTTCTTTTCTCTTGGATGTATACCTAGGAGTGGAATGACTGGGTCGCATGGTAGGCAATATGTTTAACATTTTAAAAAGCTGCCAAACTGTTTCCAAAGTAGTTGCACCATTTTACATTCGCACCAACAATGTGTGAGATGTTACGCTCCATGTCTTCACTGACACTTGGAATGGTCAGTCTTTTAAAATTCTAGCCATTCTCATTGTGGTCTTAATTTGTATTTCTCTAATGGCCAAGGATGTGGAACATCTTTTCATGTGCTTGTTTGCTGTTCACACATCTTCTTTGGTCAAGTGCCTCTTCAAACCTTCGTCCATTTTTAAAATTGGGTGTTTGTTTTCTTATTCTTGAATCTTGAGTATTCTTTTGTTGTTGATGTTGAGAAGATTTGCCCTGAGCTAACATTTGTTGCCTATCTTCCTCTTTTTGTACGTGAGCCACCGCTACAGCATGGCCACTGACGGATGAGTGGTGTAGGTCATGCCCGGTAACTGAACCCGGGCTGCTGAAGCGGAGCACACTGGACTTAACCACAACGCCACTGGGGCTGGCTTGAATCTTGAGTATTCTTAACATTCTGGATATAATTTATCACATATATGATTTGCAAGTATTTTGTCTTAATCTGTGGTCTGCCTTTTTATTCACTTAGCAGTGTTTCTGAAGAACAGAAGTTCTTAATTTTGGTAAAGTCTATTCTATTTTTTTTTTCTTTTGCAGATTGTGCTTTTCGTGTTGTAACTCAGAAATTTTTGCCAAACCCAAGGTCATGAATATTTTCTTATTTAATTTCTCTAAGCAATGATTTTAGTTTTTAGTGTTTAAGTCTTGCACAGCTTTTGTCAGATTTATTCCTAAGCATGTAATATTTTTGATATTATTTTAAAAGGCATTTACCTCTAAATTTAATTTTCTGATTGTTACCAATATGTAGAAATAATTATTATATATGGATCTTGTATCCCTCAAACATGCTAAACTCACCAATTCATTCTAGCAGCATTGTTACAGATTCAGTTGGGCTTTCTACGTGGATCATCATGTTATCTGAGAAGAAAGACACTTTCACTTCTTCCTGTCTGATGTGATGCCTTTTCTTTCTTTCTTTTTAAATTTTTTCCTTATTGCACTGTGTAGAACCTCCAGTCTAATGATGAACAGAAATGATGAGAGGCGACCCGTTGCTTGTTCCTTACCTAGGGAGAAAGTATTCAGTCTTTTATCATCAGGTGTGCTGTGAGTTCTAGGTTTTCCCATCACTCTTCTCTTATGGTGACTCCAATTATATGTAGAGTAGACTGCTTCTAGTTGTCCCATAGCTCACTGAAACTTCATTTTTTTCATTCTGTTTTTTATATTGCTCTATCTTCAAGTTCACCAATCTTTTCTTCTCCACTATCTACTCTGCTCTTATTACTGAACACTATCTCTTGCATCTCAGGCATTATAGTTTTAATCTCTAAAACTTATATTTGAGTATTTTAAAAATATCTCCATGTGTCTACTTAACATGATCAATCTTTGCTCTATCCTCTGGAACATATGGCATACAGTTATATTATCTGTTTTAATGTCCTTGTCTACTACTTCTGTCATTTGCATGATTTCTGGGTTAGATTGGTTTGTGTGTTGTCATTATGGATTTTATTTTCCTAATTCTTTGTATGACTAGTAATTTTTGGTTGGATGCCAGACATTTTTAATTTACCTTATCAGGTGCTGGATGTTTGTATTCCTATAAATACTCTTGAGCTTTCTTCTGGGATGTAGCTAAGTCACTTGGAATCAGACCTTTTGGGTCTTATTTTTAATCTTTGTTAGATGCTAATTTTACCCACTGCAAGACAAAACTCTTCTGAGTACTTTACTTAATGCTCTGTGAATTATGAGATTTTCCACTATGTTGGGGAAAGGCTCTATTCTCCACACTGTGATATTTCTGTCATTATTTCTTCTAATCCTTTAGAATGGTTTTTACCTAGTGGTGGGTAGGACTTTTTAGGGTGATTTTTACCAGCATGGGAGGATCAGTGTTCAGTAAGGGGCTTGAGGCAGACCTTCTGCAGACGTCTTGAGTTCTTTGCGCATCTCTCTCCTTTCCTGTATTTTTTTCCAAGAGCTGTAACCTACTTAGCCTCCCTGGACTCCCCACTCTATCCCCTCAACTCAGGGAGAATGCCAGGTTCTGCCTGGCTTTCCCCTTCCTGTGAAACAGCCTGGAAGCTCTCCAGGCAGTAAGCTGAAGAAATCATACTACTGATCTCATTTGTTTCTCCTTTCTCAGAGGTCACTCTCCTTTTTTGTCTGATGTCCAACATCTTGAGACACTGTTCAACATCGTTACTCATTAAGGAAGTGCAAATTAAAACTGCACTGGGGTACCACCACACACCTATATGAATAACTAAAATTAAAGGGTTGGTGAGATGTGAAGTAACTGGAACTCTGATACACTGCTGATGGGAATACAAAGTGGCACCACTACTTTGAAAAACTATGTGGCAGTTTCTTAAATAATTAAACATACAATACCACATATTCCAGCTATTCCACTGCTGGATATGTATCCAAGAATAATGAAAACATATGTCCATACAAAGACTTGTAAAAGAGTATTCTTAGCAGCTTTATCTGTAATAGCCAAGAAATAGGAACAACCCAAATGTCTATTAATAGATGAATGGATAGGCAAATTGTGCTGAATACTACTCAGCAATTAGAAAGAATGAAGTATTGATACATAAAACCAACATGGATGAATCTGAAAATTATTATGCTGAATGAAAGAAGCCAGACAGAGTACATATAATATGATTCCATTTTTTATAAAATTCTAGAAAATGTAAGTAATCTATAGTGACGTGAAGCCAGTCAGCGGCTTCCTGGGGATGATGATGGAACAAGGAGGGAAGACAATGAGAGATTGCCAAGAGGCGTGACAAACTTTGGGGAGATAATGAGTATATTCATTATCTCGATTGTGGCAATGGTTTTATGAGGTTGTCCATAGGTCAGAACTTATCAAATTTTATACTGAAATACGTGCATCTTGGTGTATGTCAATTATACCTTAATAAAAGTCAAATACAATGTTGTCCTGGAGAAGTCTGAGGTCAGAATATTTTCACATTCAGTAATTTTTCCTTAAATTATTTTTACTATGTCATTTAACTCATCCATAGAGTTTTATATTTCAATTGCTATGTTATTTTTTATTTCTAGAAATCCTATTTTGTTCTTTTTTAAGTCTACTGAGTCACTCTTGATAGTTCTTGCTCATTTTTCCAAGACCACCTTTTATTGTTTTTAAACATTTAAATACAATAAATAACATTTAAAAATAAAATATCCATAGCTGTTTTCTATTTTAGGTCTGATAATTCCGATCACTCAAGTCCTTGGGAATCTAAATATGTTGTGGATAGTCTCTTGTTTCTCCAAGTGTTGGTTCTATTTTGCCAGGTTCCTGTAACCCGTGGCAATCACAGGCTTCTGGACTGAGGATGCTTTGCTCCAGGAACTGTTATATTTTCTCTTGCCAGAAACCAGGGAATGCAACCCATGAGGGGTCCTTTGTTTTCTTGGTTTGGAATTTTCCCAACCATACAGGGCTATAAATTCAAATCCTCCTGTCGCATGAGGGAGGGCCTATGTTTACACATCTCCAGGGGAGAAGATTGTTATTATTTTTTTCTACCCATGTCTTAGTCAGCTTGGGCCGCCATAATAAAATGACTGGTAAACTGAAGAAACAACAGCGATTTATTTCTTACAGTTGTTGGGGCGAGGAAGTCCAAGATCAAGGTGCCAGTAAGGTAGGTTTCATTCTGAGGCCTCTTCTTTTGGCTTTTGGGTGGCTACTATTTCACTGTGTGCCCATAAGACCTCTTTTTTTGTGTGAGTGTAGAGAGAGCAAGCAAGCTCTCTGGTGTCTTTTCTTATAAAGGCATTACTTCCATCATGAGGGCCCCACTCTCATTACCTCATCTAACCCTAATTACCACCCAAAGTCCCCATCTTCAAATGCTATCATGTTGGAGGTTAGGACTAAGAATTTGGGGATGACATAAACCTTTAGTCCATGATAACCCAGAATGTGGCAGAGACAGACAGGTTTTTTCATTGGCTGCCTTTGCTATCAGTTTGATTTTTCTAGTCTACCATTTCACTAGAGTTGTATCAACTTAGAGGGTCCAGGTTCCATGTCTAAATGAATGGTGCAGGGGGAAGAGGTGTGTGTCAAGTTCAGTCTCCGCCCCCCCCCCATCATTCAATTAGCCTATCCTATGACCATCATTCCTGGAGACTCTAGGATCATAGGATAGACGTATATTCTCACGGGAGCCTTAGTTTCTGTTTTGGCTTGTCATTTTGATTTCAATTTTATAGATATATTTTTTACTTTTGGGAAATTTCCCTTAATTTCTTCCTGAGCCTATCAATACATTTGAAGACGTGTTTATTTTAAGTTTTGAGAATCCAGATGTTTTCCAAGTGAAGGATGTATGGAATACCTAGTTAGACTCCTGAAAGCTCACATTCTGAGGGCTACGACTCAGTTTTGCCAGATTCAGAGTTAAGAAGTCTAGAGTGCCATGACCAAAAGTTCAGAGACCAGATATTCCTGGTAATGTTTGGGGGTCTTGTGACAGGATCACAGAGAGCATGGATAAGAGGCCAACAAGTGAGTTTCTCTTGAGATAAAGCAGAACTATTGGGTTTTGGATGAAGGAATGGCATGATTTGTTGTAGAAATTTTGGAATACAATTTCGAGCCAGGAGTTTAGCCTGGACATGTTAGAAGAGTGTATGTGAGAGGAAAAAGCAGCCTCGGCTGGGAAAGTAGCCTTGGACATAAGGAGAGAATGCCACAAGAGTTGTTGTGGAGGGAGAAGTTGAAACACTTGGCAGCTCACTTGATGTTCAGGGTTAGGACTTTGACAAAAATCTGAAAGAAGTGATGGTTCATGTGGAAGAGAAGATGATGAGTTTTCTTTTGGAGCCATTATCCTAATTCCATTTATCAGATTTTTTTTAGGTTTCTTCTTTCAACTGCCAAGAAAGCAGATTAACCACATTTCTGAAACCGCACATTTCTCTTTGAATATGAACACCTAGGCAGAACCTAAACTTCTGAACTACGAAGTTAAGATTGAATGTGGTTTTTAACTAATACAGAAGGATATGGAATCAATCACCCATGCTTTCTATATGTTTCCTTCATAAGTAGATCCATTTTTAGTGTAATTTCTGTGACTACAGATCTGAGAATATTTAAACTGTTAAAAAGTATTGATTGCAAAAGTTCTTTTAGGTTTAATTTAAAGGAGATGGCTGACATGTTTAGGAAAAAAGGGAGATCAGACATGTTGAGACTAATATCTCCTGAGTTTTTCATTGAGACTTATCTTGATGTCTGGGTTTGACAATTCAGGTCACCATTGAGCACTTGTGGGAACATGGAAATGTTTTGGGTTATGTGGGATTATTCATCAAATATGGATAGCAAAGTAAAGAAGACAAAATGCTAGTTAATTCTGGGTGGTTGTTCTATGAATGATGTTGTATTATTTTCTCTCTATATAAAATTTTCAAATTAACTCAAAGGCAAGCAAACAACCTCAAAGATGAATAAGACATTTGCTTTGCTCTCGAGAAACCTACATCTGGAGGAGAAGACTTATTTACTCAAATAGCTGGAAGGCAGCAGGAGACTTAAGGGCTTTGAGGAAGTGAATTCAGTGTGAACCTGTTTACTAAGCCAAGCAAAGCCTTCGTGGAATAGAGGTTGTCCACCCGGAGTGGAGATGCACCTGCACAAGACCAGTGCTCAGCTCAGCCAGAGCCTGAGACACAGTTCAGCTTGTTGTTTTCCCTTTTTGTTGGGATTGCCCTATAAATGAGGACTTCTTTTTATGGAGGCCTCATGTTTAAACACACAGAGAACAAGAGAGAAATAAAGGGAGGAGCCAGAATTACAAAAGCCATCCGCTGGGATTCATTTATATAACTTTCTTGAAGTATAAAAGACTATATCTCTTAATTGTAGTAATGGTTAATCACAAATTCTGTGACAAGTGAAGCATGATCTTTTTCATTTATGTGTCATCCCTTTTCCAACCAGAGGGCAAAACTCCATGAAATAAATACAATGGCTCTTTGAAACAGTACTATAATATGAAAGTAGAAGATGATTTGGAGCCATATTCCTTACTCCATAGGTACTCCCTCACACCCACCCTGTAGCCTGTGCAAATAACAAAGGGGGACAAGCACAGTCATCCAGAGAGTGGGACTTAAGCCCCTTGGCCCTGGGCGCACTTTCAAGCCTGTGTGAGTCTCTTCGGCTTACTTAACTGTGCCTCAATTTCCTTGTCTGTAAAACGAAGACAGTGATAGCTGTCTCCAGAGAAAATGAAGAGTAAATGAAATTAATTGGGGTAATATGTGTAATGTGCTTCGTGCACAAATGCACAAAGGGTAGCAATTATTGATCCCATAGCACATATATGATTTTTATGGGATTCATCTTTTTATCTGACCATGGAGCCTAAGCCCCTGACACTGTGCTGTGCTCCTCCTTGATCTTTAAACCTGGGTGCCGTTCCTGACCGTGGTGCTCGAGGGGGGTTTGTGGGATGAGTGGCTCAAATCTGGACTCCAGTCCACAATGGCGAGTTGTAAATGGTGTTCAGAAAACCTCTTACCCGGGACAAACGAGCTTCGACTGTGCAGCACCGTGGATGATGTATCTAATTTAAGGGCTGTACTGAAAAGTTCTGCTGTGCCAGTTGTAGACTCCATGGAAGGGGCCAAAATTCAATAAATTATGATTTGAAGACCTGCATTTATTACCAGTTCTAAAGCAACATTATTTTGTATCTTAGAGGAAAACACGTAACAGCAGTTTTTCCTTTCGTTACAGGATAAAACAGAATATAGTTTACATTTAAATTTAGTTTAAACTTAAAGAGCAATGAATTCTAGACCTCCGGATAAAAGCCAACATAGTACTCTGCATGAGGCAGTGTTATTAATTCGTATTGCCTACGATTAGATCTAGTCTTTAAACTATGCCTGAAGGAATAAAAAATGCCATTGAGTGATTATTTCCCTACTCCTAGAAGAAAAAAACCCATGGCCCATTTATTAGATTTCTCCAGGAAACACAATTCTCAAATTATGATGAATAATGCTAAAATAATATACTTCATTTAAAACTGCCAAAATCATTATGATAAATTGTATATAAACACAAGTACTAAAAGTTTCAGGATGTGAAAATAAGTTTTAAAATGTTATTTTTAAAATATGCAGAGTTAAATTGGTTATTTTTACACGTAAGTTGTATTGGACTAAATGAAAAACTAAGCTTTTTCCTTTCCCCTAATTTGAGGCTGTGGCGTTTTATCATGAGGATCATCTGTTAGTAATTGAGTTCTGTCCTTTCATGAATGGAATTATTAGGCCTTTAAGCCATAAAAAAACCCACACACACAACAACGAAAAAAGCAGACTGGTGGCTGTAACTTCAAAGGAGACCAGAAAACAAAACAGCAACGCAGAGAGACAGAAACTGTTTGACACAGAACCAAGGAAAGGTCTCGGTGTCTTTCTTGAGACCTTCCCAGCAGGAGCTGTGCCTGCTCAGGGGTGAAGCCACACCTAGTGACATCTGCCCCTGGGCTGTGAAGTCTTGACAGCAGGTTTGGGGAAGAAAACTCTTTTACTCTAAAGGCCTAAAAACTCAGAGGATATCATTGGGTTTTCAAAGGAACAAAGCGTTGTCTGGAAACTTAGCTCAAACCCATCCTGGTCAATTATTACTCTAAATAACAAACTTTAAATTAAAAAAAGTTATGAGAGGAAATAGATAATGTTGCACTGACGTAAGATTAGGGAAATAAACATTTTTGAAGATTTTGCGGGGGACTCTGTGTTATAAAATTAAGTATAATGGCATGGCATAAATAGATATGTAATATTATATGTAATATATATGGAACAGTATATATAATCTATCTATCTGTGATAGATTATGGATGCGAAATATGAGAACTAACATTTGATGACTGCTTTGTGTATAGCATGCCCTGTGCGGAGGTTTGCAGGGTCTCATGTAATTCTCATGCGCACCTTGAGGTAGGAAATAGGGACTCTTGCAGTTCATTAACTTGTCAGGGGCCATTCAGCTAGTAAGAGATGAAACCAGAATTTTAAAAATAATATTTGTTCCCTGTAAAAGTTCAAATACAGGAGGCTATAGAGTGAAAAGCAAAAGCTCTAACTTCTACCACTCAAGTTCCACTTCCCATAAGCCATCATTCATATTTTCTGAAATTTTCTATACATATTAAATCATATACCTTTATGTCTATTTTTGTTTATATTTTCATCTCTTTATATATATATAGTTTTTCTTGTTTTTGTTTTTAGACCCTAATCGGATTACACTATATATTCTGATACTTGCTTTTTACATTTAGCAGTATGTTTTGGAAAATGTTTCCCTTTAGTGTGTATAGATCTATCTTCTTTTGTGACTATGTGGTAGTCCATTGTCTGAATTTAATATAACTTAATAAGCAACACTAAATTATTTCCAGTTTTATGCTATTACGTACTTTCTCTCTGTATTAGTCAGCTTGGGCTGCCATCACAAAATGCCATAGACTGGGTGGCTGAAACAGGAGAAATTTATTTCTCACAGTTCTAGAGGCTGAGAAGTCCAAGATCAAAATGCCAGCAAGTACATTTCGTCCTGAGGCCTCTTCTCTTGGCTTGTGGATGACTGCCTTCTCACTGTGTTCTCACTACACGGGGAGAGAGAAAGAGAGAGCGCACGAGTGAGCTCCGGAGGGCAGAGCGCTCTCTCATCTCTTCTTTTAAGGACTCTAATCCTATTGGATCAGGGCTTTACCCTTATGACCTCATTCTAACTTAATTACCTCCATAAAGGCCCATCTCCAAATAGGGTCACTTTTGGGATTAGGGCTTCAACATATGAATTTGAGGGGGATGCAACATTCAGTCCAGAATACTCTCCAGCGTTGCTTAGGAACAAACTTTTAATATGTTGCTAGTCCCATAGATGAGAGAGTATGTTGTTTTCATTTCCATTCACTTAATTATGAACGAATTTTAAACCTTTTTCTCTGTTTGTAACCACTTGTATCTCTTTGCTTGTATCTCTTTGCTCTTTTCGTTCATGTACTTTGCCCATTTCACTATTGGGCTTTTTTTGTTTGTTTTTTCAGAGCTTTTCTATAGTAACGGAATTAGCCCTTTAGTGACATAAATGCTGCAAAAAGTTTCTTCATCATTTTGGTAATTTAATGTTTACTTATCTTTGCTGAATGTTGCTTCCAAGTTTTTCTCTACTAATCTTTAGTTCACTTCTGCAGGATAGGAGGATGGGTTATATTAAATAAAGTTGAAATGTCCATGCATTTTATTGCACCGTTCTGTCTCCCCTGTCATTCTGTGATGTGGAACTATGTTCCTATAAGATGTTCCCCATTTCTGCAGTTTTTGTCCTCCATAAAACATGTTGGTCCATGTGTTCTCTTCACCCTGCATAGGATTGGCAGAAATCCACATATACTTATACTTTTGAGCTATGTATTGCTGGATTGAAGAGTATGCGTTGACCAATAAAACTGTTGGAAAAGTTCTCTGAACAATTTTTCTGCATTATGAAACAGCAAAATCATATCTACTTTATATGAACTGTATGTACTTTCAATTACATGAATTGCCAGCATTTTAAATGCAGGTTAACCTAAAAAACAATTAATATATCATTTAAAAACAGATCGCACTTGCAAAGATGTAAGCAATAGCCTGTCACAGAATACCCAGCAAAATCTAGTCTTGATGTTATGTTTTCTTAATTACAACACGCACAAATAATAAAGGCTTTGAAGAAGTCTGCTCTATGTAATGAATTGTCAGCAAGTAATAAAACAATGAGTTGATACTCCAACTAAGGAGAAAAAAATTCACATATGAAATAATTGCAATCAATAACAAATGATATATGTGCTAAGTTTACAGAACTGCATATAGTTTTCAATTGCTTACTGCAAATTATGATGTGCTAGATACATTTTCTCCTTTACTTTTCATAATGGATTAAAAGTTGATTTGTAGTTTCATTTTATAGATGAGAAAACTGAGTTTGAGAAAGGGTAAGTCCTTTGCCTCAGGTCACAGAGCTAGTAAGTGCCATACGCTGGATTCCACACCAAGTCTTTGGCTTCAGACTACCACATAATCCTGCCTCCTGAAAGAAGTTCAGAGAAACAGGGAAAATGTGAGCCAAAATAATCAGAGAAGGCATCCAGGGAAAACAAAACCTGGGCTTTCAAGAATGAGGAGGATTTTAATAAGCAAAGTTGAGTAAGGGGGACTTGCTGGATGGAGAAAACAGTGTGAATGAAATCTTGCAAGTAGGAATGAACATGGCATATGAAGGGAAGGGATCCCTACGGTTGGGATTCCATGCATGTGGAACTGTGTAGGTAACATGCAGCCAACGACAGAGGGCCCTGAATGTCAGAAAAAGAAATGAGGACGTGATCAGCTACAGAATGAGTGATGTGGAGCCACTGAATATTATCGATTAGATTAACAAGGTGAAAAGTGCTGATTTGGGAAGATCATTTGCCTGGAATATGGAGCATTGTCCAGAAGGCAAGCTCCTAAACATCCAAGAAGACCAGGACGTGGCTGTTGGTGTACCCCAGGTCAGACGGATAGGAGGTGTGGACTAGGATGATTTATGACTGAAAAGTAACTTGAAGGACATTTTGAAGATGAGAAATATGGAATAGGATGAGTCATATTGCTCTGACATATTCTAAATACTCAGTGTTCTCGTGAAAGAATTCAGTTTTCAAATACATTATAGAAGAAGAGACTCAGCTATTAGTTATTTTGGGAATTCTTTTTTGTTTTTTTCAAAAGGCTTAATTAACAAAGCTTCTAACTTAATCCAGAGTTGGGTAGTCATCTCCATTTTCATTGTTTGTCTGAAGAGGGAAAAGAAACAAATAAAGGGTGACTGAGAAAATAATCGTCATTGACAATTACCATCAGCATCAAACCCATTTTTATCTCAACTAAGTGTTGCTTGGGTTTATTTCAAGCAAATCCCTTAGTCCAAAGATTTATGATGTTTGAAGAGCTGCAGCTTCCTTTTGAGGTTTTCCCTAAATATTGTATTGTCTTTTATCCCTAGGCTGTTTTCCCTTTTGGTAGAAAAATGGCAGCTCAAACTCCTGAAGTAGCACTTTCTCTTTCACATCTTAGGGATGAGAGAAGACAGCTCTCTTGTCAACCACCATGTAAAATTCCCTGTGATTTGACCAATTTAAGTCCATGTCAAGGATGAGATCACGTAGATGGGTTTAGGATACTCCAGAGAAGTAGGAATCATTCTTAGCCAAATGGTGTGGCTAGGCAATTCAGGATCCTGCTAGGAAGGTCTTCTTGGGGAATCGATGCTGGAAGGCAACCAAAAATTATCATACCCTGGCCTTGGCTTCTCTACCGTTCTAGAATATGAACTATGTGACTGTCAGATTCATGTCTGATGCATCTTTGGCTTCTCCGTTGGCATCTAATGAAGAGCACATAGTAGCTAATATAGATGGGTTGTATTTTTTTTAGTTGATTAGTTGAAGGCATGTGTGCATGCGTAAATGAATGAATGGAGGAGATCTCTTAGAGAAAAGATCTTTGGAGCAAAATTGTAAGGAAAATTTATATTCAAAACTGTACATAAGCACACATAAGAAGTATCATTAGGGCTAAGTTTCTTTTGGAGAAAAGAGAGAGGTCATATTTCAGAAAAAGACCTCTGTAGAGAAAATACAGTTCCATCTTATACATATGAATTTGAAAATCAAATCCTAAATAAATTGGCATGGCACACATAAATATATATTTCATATGATTATATATTTTGTAATAAAACATTTGACCATCGCAATATTTTTTGCCTGAATCTTTATAACATACAACTGTTAAAATTAGATGTTGAAATACTGGAATTTGTGAATGGATTATTTGTGTAGATTTGGTTGTTATCTATGTGGGCACAATGTTAAAAATGTATTGAAAAACCCCGAATCCAACTTAGAATAATAATACTCGCATCATTCTTTGAGCACCTACAAGGTATCTGTTGCTTTACATGTGACAGACATTTAATTTTCGGGTAATCTTATAAGTGAACTTCATTATCACTGATTTACTGATAAGGAAACTGAAATAGAGAGAAGTTAAGCAACTAGGAAATAGAGAAAGTGATGGAGCAAGATTCAAACCCAAGAAAATGTGGTCCAAAAAATGCTCTTCTATTATGTTGCTTGTCTCAAGTTGGGTTCCCAGATGCAGTTCCTTGAGACAAATATTTATGTTCAGATGATTGATGAAGGTGGTGTCAGGAGCAAACACAGCGGGAGAGTATGGCCAGGGAGCATGTGATTGCCTTGGCGTTCTACCTTCAACCTAATCCCATTATCTTACTCCATCAGGCTGCAATAACGCAATACCATAGACTGGGTGCCTTATAAGCAGCAGCAATTTGTTTCTCACAGTTCTAGAGGCTGAGAAGTCCAAGATCAAGGCACTAACAGATTTGGTATCTGGTGAGGCTGGTCTTCTTACTCTAACCTCACATGGTGGAAGGGGTCAGGGATCCCTCTGGGGTCTCTTTTCTAAGAGCATTAATCCCACTCGTGAGGGCTCTGCTTTCAATGACCCCACCTTCTAATATCATCACCTTGGGGGTTAAGATTTCAATATATGAATTTTGGGGGACATAGATATTCAGTCCATAGCACCCATGGAGAACATAAAATAGGTTTAGAGTTTGTCCCATCTGACCCAAGATGGCTGGACATTCATCCTCCCCTGACTTTCCCCTGCCCCAGAGGAATGTATGTTTTCTGATGCTTCTTGTTCTCTGCAAATGAACCCAAGGTCAGACCTCTGAGGAAAGTCACAGGTGCAAGTGATTAGAAATAAGGCAGCCAGAACCTGGGTGATGGGTACACAGAAAAGGTTAAAGGGACTGAAGTGACCGTGCTGGAGCACTGACACTCTCCCATCTCTTCCCTGCAAATAAAGACATGACTGTATCAGTGTGGTGGTTAGGAGCACCAACTTCTGATCCAGGTGCCAAAGGTCAAATCTGGGCTCTGACACTTGGGCGAACTTCTTAACTTATTTGTGTTTTATTTTCTGCAGCTGCAAAATGTGTGATAATTCTGTTACTTAAGCTCATAAGGTTGTTTTGAGGGTTGAATGACTATGTATACATATATTCATCTCGTCTATATACAGACTAGGGCGTTAGAGTCCAGTGGAAGGTGAGAGCTCCTGTGATGAGACTTGCTCAAGGTCATGTCACACAGCTGGTTAGTGGCATAGCCAAGAAGCGAACTTGGTCTCTTGACCTCTAGGTCTTTCCACTATTCCTTGATGGCTATATAAGCGTTAATTTAAAATTTCTTAGAGTAGTTATGTGATCTAGTTTATTGAGTATCTCAGTTAACTGCAAATTAATATATATGTTAATATAGCACCAGAAGCTACCTTAGATTTTGTGAATAATCTATCAAAAATTCAAAGAACAATATATTCACTAAGTGTGCTGTGTTATAAGCTTTCTTAAAGGTAATTTTCCGTTTTGACTTGTTTGTTTTTATATTCTTGAGCTGTTTAGCAAAAGAGTCTAATTCACATTCAGAAATAAATGACTATAAATCATAATGTTTTACTCTCTCAAGGGTACTCACATATACATCGAGTAAAACAGGCTTAATACTAAATACCTTGTAGAATTTCAGGAATCAGTAAGCGAGGGAGAGAGGCATTTGTGTGTGTTGCAGGGGGTGATTTTTTTTCCTGTATTGCTTTTCAAGGGCATTTATTGAAGTAATTTTGTTAGTAACTTACCCAGATCCAATTAAGAATAATAAATAAAATGAAAGAGTAAAACAAAAGCAAGGTGGTTTTTTGTGGCAAGCTTCCTAAGAGGAAAAGAAAAGGTTATTTCAGATAGCACATACATAAATACACACACATATTGATGGATTGATGATTGTAGTTACTTGTGTCTGATTATTAATGAGGACTCTTGGTTGCAAGTAACAGAAACCAGACTTGAGCTAGCTTAGGAAATAGAAAGGAATGTATTTACTCATGAAATAAGAGGAAAGGTTGACTAAATAAACCACAGAATGGCAGAGATGCAGCTGGATTCAGGAATAACTTGTTATGTAATCAAACCCTGCCGAGGCTGTCTTATCTTGTCTTTGAAACTTTTTTGTGTGTTGACGTTATTGTATCTCACTGTACACTGGCTTCTTCCACAGTCTTCAGCTTCTAGAGAGTGATGGATTCTTTGCCATAGTCTGAAAATCCCAAGACAAGATTGATGGGTTGGGCACGGGTCCCTGAACTGGTCAGTGGTGGCTGGCAGGGCATGGGTTTGCGTGAAGATGGTAGTTCCCGTGAGAATCCAGAGTTGCAGTAGAGGGTGAATTATTTCCGAGAAGTCTCTTCTCCCTCAGTTCTTCCCTTTTCTTCCTTCCTTTTCTTCATCTCTATCCCACTTGACCATCACTTCCGGGCTTTAGCTGCCAGGTCCATTCATGATCTGGCTTCTTGACACCACATCAGTTAAGTCAGGCTTTGCTTTGAACCCTGACCTTTTTGAGAGTGGATTACCTATGGGACAATGATACCACGCTCTTGCTTGATTTGGTCGCCTCTTATAAGTTAGATATATTGTCATGTTAAAAGAGCATTTCTCATTAGGGATGAGGATAAAGAGGGAGAGAGGGAGAGAGGGAGAGAGAGAGAGGCAGATACCCCCGTCCCACCAGTCACGTGAGCATATCGGCATGATCTTATAATCATCTGTCTACACTGCTGGTTCTGGCTGAAATGTTCTCATAGGGAGCATTGCTTTATTAGCCAGCTGCCCTTTGGATAACCTGTGTCAGAGAGAGTTTAATGGCTCTTATATGGACAGCAACCTGTGCCTCCAGTGGGTATGTAAAGCAGAGTGCCAGGAACAAGAATGGGCAGGAAGA
Organism: Equus quagga; assembly: GCF_021613505.1. Classification (NCBI taxonomy): domain Eukaryota; kingdom Metazoa; phylum Chordata; class Mammalia; order Perissodactyla; family Equidae; genus Equus; species Equus quagga. Next base: position 5,510,506 of record NC_060277.1, read on the forward strand.
AGGGTGATGGGAATTTACAAACTTTCCAGCTCATTACAGATTCCTCCATCACTTCTCTCCTTTTGTTTTAATTTTTAATTTGTTGAATTTCAGGTTGTTTTTGGAGAGCTATCATCCATTCGTGTTTCAACAAGCAACATCTTAAATGGGTAGACCTGGAAGGATAGGTATAGGAAAATTGCTCAGAAGAGCTCTAACAGCCTCCTGGTTTTCTCCCTCCAAGCTCAGTATACTTAGGCCAATCAAGAAGGGTACTTTTTCCCCCTTTTGTAGCCCCCCCAAAATAAAAACTAAAGCAAGATGCATGTATATTTAGCTATAGATAATGACACATTTAACATCAGTCATGTCAAGGGAAACAATGCATATTTGTGATATATTTATGATGTCACAAATAAATGCAAGGACAATCATGACCTAGGTGTAAATGTACAAATCTGTGAATTTTTAGTTTATGATAAAAAAAAAACCTTGAGAGTAGGGGCTGTATTCGTTTTCTAGGGCTGCCGTAATAAGTGACCACAAGCTGGATAGCTTGAAATAGCAGAAGTTTCTTCTCTCACAGTTCTGGCAGCCAGAAGTCCACAATCAAAGCATCAACAGGGCCACGCTCCCTCCACAGGCTCTAGGAGAGAATCCTTCCGTAGCTTCTCCACCTTTTGATGGTTTCTGGTGTGCTTTAGCTTGTGGCAGCTTGACTCCACTCTCCAATCTCCATCTTCACATGGTCCTCTTCTCTGTGTGTGTGTCTGAGTCTGAGTCTCCCTCTCCTTTCTCTTCTATAAAGACACTAGTCATTGGATTAGGACCCACCATAAGCCAGTGTAACCTCATCTTAACTAATTATATCTGCGAAGACCCTATTTCAAAATAAGATCACCTTCTGAGGTTCTAGGTGGACATGAATTTTGGAAGGACGCTATTCAACCCAGTAGAGGGGAATTAAGCAAAAAAAAAATTATTTCTTTCAGCAAGTGTTATTGTTTAGGTAATTGCTATTTGGAGGTTACAAAAGCATGTGGGTTCTCAAGTTTGCCAAAGCCCAGGGGCTTTCTGGAGAAGTCCTTTTGGAATTGAATCTGTTTCACAACAGGAACTGGTGAAAGGAGACCAGCAGGCAGGCACAGTTTTGTCAAGGATGCCATGCCTTCAATGAGAGAAAGATTACACACATTTCCCCTAAGATTTCCTTAGCTGCTGCTCTCACACAGTGCCTTGGTTCTAAGTTCTGAGGAATTCTGAGACACTTAGTTTTTTTTGTCTTATTCTCATCTTATCCCAAGTGAGATTCTTTGGATCATTTCATTACTTTATGTAATTTTTATGTACTTTTTTTTTTTACTGACTATGTAGAATAGGTTGCTGATGTTTAAGCTTTTTCAATCATATTGTGTCCTTTGCATCAAATTCCACCCCCAGCTCTACCCTCATGCAGTTTTAGAGGAGATGGAAATTCTTTTCTCTCTTGCCAAAATAATTGAGTCATTTACGGAGGCGGACTAGGTGGGATGCATGGATTCTGGAAGGTTTGCAATGGGAGCAAAGTGCTCCGATTCCCTGGAACTTACACCCTGCGGTGAATGGTTACGCCCATCCAGAGCTAAGGACCAGCACTCAGAGCAAAATAAAGAAAGAGTGATGCACGGAGGTAAAAGTGTGAGTCATGAGTTTTGAGGTTTTATGTGAATGGTTGTGGAAGTGTCTTCTGTCTTCAAGTGGAGGACCACCAGGATTGATCCACAGTCGTGAGTGTCTGGTCCCTTGTGAGGGGCTGCTGAGGAAAGGGTCAACTGGCTTCCTGGGAAAAGTGCTGGCTCGCTCAACTAGAAAGGTGTGAAAGAAGGAAAAGAGCAGGAAAGAGGAACAGAAAGCTTCAGAGGGAGCACAGTCTTGGGTGGTTATAAGCACAGGGTGGGACAGCGGGGTGGGGTTGCTGGATGCAGGGTAGGTCTCTGGAATTGAGACAATCAAGAAAATAGGAGGCAATGAATTTGTGGACTCAGCCTCATTGATGTTGGCTTCATGGAAAGCGTAGTACTCACTTCATTTCCAATAAATAATTACTAAGCAATCTGTGTGTTCAGGGACTGTGCTAGACATATTTGACCCGGATAAAGAAGGTAAGAGAAGATGATGGGGTCATGAGGAACGGTGTAAATATTTGGGCTTTCGATTTCCGGGTTCAGTTTTACGGTCAGGGTTAATCTCCACTTGGGCCTTGGCTATGCACAGCAGCTCTCTTTCTTCTTCTTCTCTTTTTACTCCTAAGTCCTCTCCAGAGTACCATGAAGTGCCAGTTCCTCGAACTAACTGAAGGAGTTGTTTTATTCTTTAAAGTCCTTCAGGTTGAATGTTCCCCTTTCTTTTTCATCTGTGTGTTGTTTCCCGGCTGTTCCTTTAAAATGCACCGAGGCTAACAGGGGACCCCAGCTGCGAGCATCCTTGCCTGGCCCCTACTGCATCTGAAAGTGGGCATACAGGCCTATCCTCTCTTCTGCATCTGTAAATCCCCCCTATGTACAAGCACACAGTGATCAATGACGCGGCCTCATATGTCATCAGGTGTTTGTGTCATTGCCATCTGCTTCCATATGCACTGCTTTATATCCCTTTTAGTTTATTTCTTTGACCACCAAATAGCCAGCCTAAAATAAAAATTAAATTAAATGTTTATTCTAGTCTCAGTTATACCAGTGTATCTATGTTTATACTTGATGTTGCCGTGTTCTTCTTTGAGAATTTCTATAATTTTAATATTTTTTTGAATAGAGGCAACTCTTGGCATTCCATTCGGATTGTGATAATAATGTGATATCTGTGAAGTAACCGAAATGGGAAATCCTTTTTAAGTGCTGCCCCTTATAGCATGATTCATTACAGCCTCATTTGTCTCAGAAATATTTTAAATACAGAAACGTGTAACTCCACCCTTGTTTCATATGATGCAGTGATGCAAAAGGAAAGAGTCTTTTCCTCTTGGACAGTTTCTGAGTACGTAAAAAAGAGCAGTGCTTAATGCTCGCTTTCAGCCAACAAGCAGGCCATGTCATGGAGCACGTGTGTGCCTCGCTCTCCGCCCTCACACGGTGCTCCAGTCTCCTCCTCAGCCTTGCTCGGGCTCAGGAGAATATCACAACAGGGTACCACACGTGGGTGCTATGACTGCTTCAGATGTTTGTGCAACTGATGGAGGAAGCAGAAGAGGATGAGTAGCCATCATTTCAGGACTGGTAGTGCTGCATGGGCATCACTGAGCTCTGTCAGCATGGCAGGGAGCTGTGGGAGATGCTATCCCATGTTGGGCACCGTGAGCCAACAGCACTGACTCACTTTGATCAGATACTCCCATTCCCTGGAACTTGTACCCTGCAATAAATGGGTTATCCCCATCCATAGGACTATCCTTGGTGTCTCACTTAATTATCCCCCAGGGTCATCTTAAAATTTCCTCTCCAGGGCCAGCCTGGTGGTGCAGTGGTTAAGTTCGCAGGCTCTGCTTTGGCGGCCCGGGGTTCCCCGGTTTGGATCCTGGGCACAGACCTGCACATTGCTCATCATGCCATACTGTGGTAGGCGTCCCACATATAAAGTGGAGGAAGATGGACACGCATGTTAGCTCAGGGCCAGTTTTCCTAAGCATAAAGAGGAGGATTGGTGACGATGTTAGCTCAGGGCTAATCTTCCTCAAAAAAAAAAAAAAAGGAAAGTTTCCTCTCCAGAAATTCTCCTATTCTTCAGGAGTTTCATAACCCATATTTTTTCTTCCATACGAGCAACTCCTTAATTCACTAGTTATCCTTACATATAATTCTTTCTTTGTCCCTCTCCTGTCTCACATCTTTTCTGTTTTGCCAGGAGCTTTTCTTCCTCCAAGACTTCTTGTACTTTCCTTTGATCACTACCTAGGTTTGCATGTGGAAAGTTGCCTTGCTGTTTTATGAGTGTATTTTTTCTAAGGAAATCCTCACTTTTTAGGCTGTGCCCTCAATTTGTAATCTGGGGGTCCTTGAAGCCCTCACCAGATTTGAAGGAGTGACTTTGTTATTTGCCCTCCTTAGGAGAGAGCACATTTAAAGACCACGGGGACCATGGGTCTGTGTCCTCTTGCTAGAGGCCACGGGGCACTTGGGCTGGGTGGCAAAGGGGACGGGAGACCTCCAGCGTAAGGCTTGCAGGCTGGCACTGCTCCTCGGATGGCGGTGTCTTGTGATAATTCTTGGTAGTGGCTCCAAGGCACCTCCTGGCCTGGGCTCCACGGTGTCCTCATCCTCACTGCTGACGGCTCTTGGCAGCTTGCCCACTTGAAGCCTCTCATCCTCCCGCTCACTGGCAGCGATGTCCGGGGTCTTTGGTGCTTCTCCAGCGTATCTTCCTGCAATAATGTGCTGCCGATAGAAGAGGACTGACCTTGGGGGTCGCACCAGCCTAGTTTCAAATCCCCATCTCCCCGTTCCTAGCTGTGGTACTTTGGGCTTGGTGCCTAATCTTCTGAGTCTCAGTTTCTCATCTGTAAAATGGAGACAGTAACATTTACCTTATAAATTTGTTGTAAATATTAAGCAAAGTATGCCAAATGACTAATACAGTGGCTGGCAGAGAATAAGTGCTAAATAAAAGACAGATGTTACTATCGTTGTTCCCAGAATGCATTGGTAGCTTGGCAGTTTGGTGTTGGTTTCAGCACTTTCTCTCTCTCTCTCTCTGTAAAAGCACTTGTTCTTACAAGGTTCTTTGAAGAAATTTATTTGAAGCTCCTTAAAGGCAGGCATCGCCCAGCCTCATGCACTCCACACCCACCCTCTTTCGTTCCCTCTGGCTTGGCCTCAGTGAAGACTACTAGTTTCTGCAGCTGCCTTGTAAGAGCCAGCTCTTGTTTGCCCTAATGGCTCCTCCCCGGGACCCCCCTTGCAGAGCTCAGTATGACCTACAAGTTCTGCCTGAACTTAGGCGGTGCTTAGCAAGTCTCACATGCACCTGACCATCTGGCTGTGGACATATATGATCTCAGAGCCCTGTCCCCGTTGGAGTACCGAGGTGCCCAAGTAAGTCAAGTCTCACAAGAAAGCTCAAACTACATGTGAAAACTAAAATCGAATAGAAATCCTGGGTTACCCTTCTGTGTGATTGTTGTATATTGTGCAACCATGCTTGAACAATCACTGCCATTTTCAAGCAAAATAGAAAATAGTTTCTGCCTTCAGGGTGCAAGATGTGTTGGAGATGAGACAAGTGCAGATGAAGCCATGCGCAGTATCATTTCTGTGACTGTGATGTTAAGAATGTGCGTGTGACTTGGGTGGGGCTTGACTCACTGGGCAACACAAAAGAAAGCTGGATTGGAAAACTCAAACCCCCAGCTGTCCCTTCAGATCTCTGCCTGCTACATAGCATTTCCCTCCTTGGCTGCTTAGATTTTCCTATTAAAAAAGGAAAACTATATAGAAAGTCAGAATGGAAAGCCTTAGGACAAAAGAGCTGAAAACATTTCATCTTTACATGCGCGTCTAAAGCAGAGAGCAAGCCGGGGTTCAGAATGCACTGCCTGCGTTTGAGGAGTTAGGGCTGAAAGGAGAAGCGTGGATGAGCTCTAAGGCAGCTCAACTCCTGGAAATTCAGGGATGCACCAGGGCTTCGGTGACAGACGAACGGAGGGTTCAGAGAACCCTGTAACTGATGGCAACACCTAGAGTCCAGCTCGGCTAAGGGGGCTCGTGCATTTCCTCTGGCTGTGAGGCTCCCTGGGATGTTAGGATGTCTTAGCTCATTCTGAGTTCCTGACCTGAAGGGGGTAGTATAGAAGGGACGCTGGAAGGGGCTGCTCACATGGATGGTGCTTTCAATATTGGGACCGACTTGTTTTCACTGGTTTCTAGGTTCTCTCTCCTGTTCGAGCAGTGTCACAGGAGCACATCACTGCAAAGCCTTTTTCTCTCCCAAATTCTAATAGTGAAAGTCTTATTAGAATTTCATTTTAATTACTAAAATAAAAATATCCATTATTGAGCCCTACTTTGTACCCAGCACTATGTTCAGCACCAGATAGACAGATGATAGATAGATAGATAGACAGTAGAAAAGTAGACAGGTGATACATCGATGGATGATAGATTGATAGATAAAATAGATAGATAGATAGATAGATGAATGAGACATTGTCTGTCACCTCCAGTAGGGATGGGTAAAGAACATTGTGAAGTGGAAAAGAGAGAGAATGAGAGAGTTTATACCTATAGCCTTGATTATTTTTTTCTATGTGAAAAAAGAACAAAGAGAGAGGAGTGGCAGGGCAAAGTCAAGGCTGGAAGAGAGCAAGCAAGGTTTGAAACAGTGGCTGTGCCTAATGGTAAGGGAAACAAAAGTGAGTTAAAAAAACAAACAATGGGGCCCAGCCTGGTGGTGGAGTGGTGAAGTTCTGCTTTGGTGGCCCGGGGTTCGCTGGTTTGGATCCCAGGTCGGGACATGGCGCCACTTGGCAAGCCATGCTGTTGCAGCTGTCCCACATATAAAGCAGAGGAAGATGGGCACAGATGTTAGCTCAGGGCCAGTCTTCCTCAGCAAGAAGAGGAGGATTGGCGACAGATGTTAGCTCAGGGCTAATCTTCCTCAAAGAAACAAAAACAAAACCAAAACCAAACAATGGATTGGTAAAGTCCTGTGGTTCTTGGAGTAAATGGTTATCTCATCTTTGTTGCTGCCATTGTTGTCATCATCATCATCATTGTCATCATCTCCAGAACAAATTATACTTGAACCCCATAACCTTTGCATAGTTAAGAAAATATTCCTTTGAAACACTGATAATCTTTTGTGCCAGTTTTATGCTTATCGTAGGGTATTGTAGGGTGGTTTATTTATCACGTCCTCCCTCTCATTTGTGCCTGTTTAGGTTGAGCCGGTGATTCAGAGAGGCCACGAGAGTCTGGTCCATCACATCTTGCTCTATCAGTGCGGCAGCAGCTTTAACGACAGCGTCCTGGACTACGGCCATGAGTGCTACCACCCGAACATGCCCGATGCGTTCCTCACCTGCGAGACTGTCATGTTTGCCTGGGCCATTGGCGGAGAGGTGGGGCTAACGATGACAGAGATGTAACACTGCTAACTGATTGTGTTTTTGCCCTATGAGTCTAACACTGATAAGTAAAGCTTTATACACTATTTTTGATTTGAGGGTGGCTTATTTTTCTTTCCATAGGAAGTAATTCTTTCCTTAAGCCATTTTATTTTATCAACTATAGATTAATGAATTCCAGAATGTTGAAGTATCTTTCAGAAGTGTTGGTTTTTGAGTAGAGTAGAGCTTCCAGGGCCTTTCACGGACAGTCTCATGGAGTTCTCCTTCTTTAGGGTTTTTCCTTTCCACCTCATGTTGGATTATCCCTCGGCACTCCGTTAGATCCTCATTATGTGCTCCTGGAAGTCCATTATGACAATCCGACATATAAGGAAGGTGAGTTTGTTCTTCATACATTCTACCAATGATTTTTAAAAAGTCTCGCAACTCTTATCTTGACATAGTTGAAAGAAAATAGCATCCAATGTTAGAAAGAATTAACTTATTCATTTGTCATCCAAATTAGGATACTTTTTAGAGTGGAAGAGGGTGCTGTTAATAATTCCACTGGAACAACAGTCATTAAGCCACACTGAACCAGGCAAATGGACACATGTGGTCACTAATCTTAACAAGCCATTTGCATATTCCTTATCAGGAGACAGAATAATTGACTGCTTCCCTTTGTGATGTAAATTATCCCCAATACATGGTGCTTACGAAACATTTTCTTTTTAATTGCACAATAAAAAACTACCGTTCGTCACACTAGAAAATATTAAGTACTTTGTTATGTGATGGGCAAACCATAAATATACCCAAGAAATATTTATGCAGTGATATTGTGTAATATGATATTAAAATGAAGAGGGGTAAGTCTTTATGTTTGATTTTTGAATTTACTTATGTAATTTTCCAAAACCAAAAAGTTGAAAGATTCACTATGAAATTGTCAACCGAAGCAACTCAAAGTTATTATTTTACATTGATTTGTGCAATTATTCAGCAAATACTGAGCACCAACTATGTGCTGGGTCTGTGCTTAACGATATAATGTGAGCGAAAAACAGACATTGTCCCCACCCCTGTGGAAATTATAGTGTAGTGGGAAAGAGAAACAATAAAATAATCACACTAGTTAATAAAATTACATTTTTGCTAATTGGTCCAAAGGGTCAATTTGGTAGTCACAGGGAGGTAAGTCCCCACTGCAGAAGGGAGTCAATTAATTTCAAAGTCATTAGAACAGATTTATGAAGTGTTTTGGACTCATGCTCTCCATCCTTATGTTAACTATGTCACAGCAAGGAATGTGTCTTATTCATCTTTCATCCCTGCAATGCCTAATGTAGTGCTGTGCACATAATAGATTCTTAATAATTGTTTGTTGATTGAATGTTTGCTCAATGCTTAAGAGATGGTGACAGACTATAAGGAAAGTTAATCATTAGCAGTTTCCTCCATCAGTAGATGGTTTCTAGCCTAAGGGATTTTCACCTCTATGTAAATGTTATTGAACTTCACCTCAAAGCAATATAAAATAAAACTTTTGTTGAGTCATTCTACATTCTAATAAATGACTTTAGAATTCTCATCCTGTCTTCATGTTAGATAATTGTGGAATATATCAGCTGCACAGTACAAACATTTCTTCTGTGGTTTGCTGTGTGAGTCCAAAATAGTTGTAGACAATATGGCGACTTGTCTTTTAATTCCTGTTTATGAAGCTGCGTGTTGTCTTCCATTAATCTTTCCCTTGTGAGATTTTAAGGAAAATTAATGAGCCCATTTTCACTAAATATGGAGAACTTTTTTTAAGAAACTCAAACTCACTTTTAATTCTATGCTCTTGTTCCAGGCTTAATAGATAATTCTGGACTGAGGATATTTCATACGACAGAAATAAGGAAATACGATGCGGGGGCGATTGAGGCTGGCCTGTGGGTTAGCCTCTTCCACACCATCCCTCCCGGGATGCCCGAGTTCCGCTCCGAGGGCCACTGCACGCTGGAGTGCCTGCAGGAGGTGCGCTGAGCGCCTGTCTACAGATGCAGCAATGCTCTTAGAAAACTGTGTTAGGAAAATTCCATGCTTGTTTATTATTAGTCTTTTTCTTGTTGTCTGCTGTAAAACTATTATTTATAATTTTAGCAAGACCTTTGATTGCTTTTTAAAATCTGAAGGCTACAGGAGTAGAATTTTGAAGACGAGATAACTTCCAGGGTGACTCTTTCCCACTGCTCCCTCCTTTGTTTCATATTGGACACTTGGTTTTATCTTTTACGATTTCTACCTTTGTTTATGTAATCTCTTTTTCCTTTCTCTACTTTACCTTTTGTATTTTTTTCCATTATTCATTTTCAATTTTTTCTCTTTTTCTCTGCCTTACAGTTTCTTTCCCTTCTTTAACAAAAAAGGACGAAAATCTAGTATAAAAATACATATTGGATAAGAGAAAACCATATATAAGTATAATGGCTGCTTCCCTGTAGTTTTTCTTCACTGAAAGTATTTCAACATGAATCGTATTCTTTATGAATTATAAAATATTGTTAGTATGGCAGACAGGTGAAGTGGGAAGATTGCTCTCTTCTGAGTTATTTAGACATGATTCAAATTGCCATGCCATCATTTACTAGCTGTAAGACCATGGGCAACTCACTTAATTCCACTCTCCCACTGCGGTTTTCTTATCTGGAAAAGTGGAAATAATTTCTCCTTATAAGCTCTTCAGCCTGCGGGTTACTAACATCCTGGAATCTTTTTGACAGGAGCTTTACCTCCTTACTCCTAAAGGAAAGAAATAGATAACATTTAGAAGTGGTCCAGTAGGTCCTTAATAAGCATTATTTCCCTTTCTTTTCTCCCTGCAAATGTTGCTTCACGAGGATAACACTGCTAGGAATAAGTCATGAAAAATCCAAATTCAAAATGTTTGGCATCTCAGGCCTTCACTTAAATTGCTTTAGATGTCTTCTCAGTTGTTTCTCCAAGTCTGAAGGCGAACTGTCTGAACACACGTGCATTTGGGGTAATCGAGTCTTCCTCTGTGTCCCCAACCTCCAAGGCTCTGGAAGCTGAAAAGCCAAGTGGGATCCACGTGTTTGCTGTTCTTCTCCACGCTCACCTGGCTGGCAGAGGCATCAGGCTGCGTCATTTTCGCAAAGGGGAAGAAATGAGATTACTTGCTTACGATGACGATTTCGACTTCAATTTCCAGGAGTTCCAGTATCTAAAGGAAGAACAAACAATCTTACCCGTATGAATGTTTTGTTCTTTTTCAATGAATCTTATAAAAGTCATGAGACATCTATTTGCCAAAATTAGTAAGGTTTCTACTAGCAAAATGAATTGCTCATCGTATCCATAGTCTGAAACCACCCACCATGGGCATTGCACAACACAGATGGAATGTGTTTGATCTGTTTTCCAAAATTGAAGCTCATTTTTCTTCTGATTCCCGGGGGCAATTCAAGTTGTTGACTTAAAAAGAAAATAAAAACTTGGGTTCTGAGCACTAAACATTATTCCTTTTTTTAACTGATTCCCCAGTTAACATTCCTTTGGGTTGCAATTCTGGTAATGAAAAAAATCAGAGATTTCCTTATACAATAGGATAGTTTTTGGTAGCTTCATCTCAGTAAAAATGAACATAAAGATAATTCTTTCATTTGACAAAGGTATTCAGGCATAGCTAATTATACCACGTTGCGTAATCCAACAATACTTGGATTATGGTGGAAGGACACAGAATAATGAAGGATTTAAGAAAAAATTTTGTGATGCTTCATTTCGTCAATATTTTTATTCCATAAGCATCAAGCTCGATAGTTATACAATTTCCTACCTTTAATTTCTTCTTAAAAAACAGATTCTTGTACTATTTAGGAAATGAGAGTAATGGCAATGGTAATCTTTTGTACACGAGAAATTCCTCGATACCCCCTGAGAGTAGAAAGATGAAGATTGAGAAGCAATGACCTTGTCAAGATTCCTAAGGACTGCACTCTATTGTGTTGTCTTATCTTGAGGCTTTCCAACCAGTTTTATTGTGTTGTCTCAGAGCTCCCACCTGGTGTGCCCTGAGCAGGTATAACTGTGTTGAGATACTGACCCCTGGGCCCTCTGAGCAGATCTGGGGGCTGGCACCCAGAGCTAGCTGCCTCTGGTCCATGAATAGCCCATCCATTTACCTGAGTGGGAGCCATAAAAAAATATTTCCTATGTGTGCCGAATTGTTCAAAAAGTTGGAAAACACTGGAACAATAAAGTACCATTACTTTGCCTCACAATTCTGATATAAGAAATAGACATGACTAAAGACCTTTAAGGAAAATAATGTAAATGAAGAGGTGATCCATTAACTAACATCTCTGGCTAACATTTATGAAGTGTTTAATCTGTACTAAGAGCTAAGTGTGTGTTATGTCATTTAATTTTCTCACATCAGCTGTGCAAAATAAGTGCTATTTTTATCCTTATTTTTTAGATGAACAAATTGTACCCGGATGATTCATTTCCTTACCCAAGGTCATGCAGCTAGAACATGGTGGAGTCTGGCCGGAAAGCCTTCGTTGTTTGTTTGTGTATTATACTAGCAATCCTAGAATTAAATAGATCAAAGGTCTTCTCCTGAATCCAATGACTTAATGCATCCATTCATATAGCAAATTAACCTGTTGGCCTACAAATGTGTTTGCTAAATAAAATAGCATAAAATGCTAGTCTGAAAGCTTTTACTTTTATGTTTTAGGGAGATAATCTAATTACTGAGTGTCGCTACAACACAAAAGATAGAGGCCGGATGACTTGGGTAAGAAAATTTTTTCATTTTTAAAATTCATTTGTGGAGAGGGAGGAATAAACTTTGTAGAAGAAAAAAAGTAAAAGGCATTCCCATTTGGAAGCAAAATTCCTGAAAGTCTTGAACATGAAACATTATAAAACTGAAATCAGAGCTGTTTTAGAATTTTATCAGATTAAGTAATGATACTATGGTAATAGTTGCAGTGTAATTTATTGACTCCTTCATGAAAAGCTTTCCTTAGACTTTTAGTTTTTTCTCACCAAATATTATTAATAAGAGACCTGTGGTCACTAATGGCCATCTACGTGAGTCTGGACTCAGATGAATTAAGACTTCAAAAGGAAGAATGAACTGCATGATCATAGGGCTTCTGAACCAAAGAGAAATCTGATCCCAACAGATTTTCTGGGAAGTTCTGCCAGACGTTCAAGAAATAGACTCATCTCTTTCAGGGAATACAAAGAGAGGGAACATCTCCCATCAACTCACTTGATGAAGTTAACATAATCTTAATACTAAAACTTGATAATAGCAGTGTGAGAGAGGTCAACAACATGCACCTGATGGAAATATCTTTGACTATGTATTGACAAACCAAATCTTGCATAATAGAAACATGTAATGTTAGGACCAATTTGGGTTTAACCAAAAAATGTAAAATTGGTTTAAATTAGATCCTCCCCAAAGCCCCAGCACATAGCTGTATACCCTAGTTGTAAGTCATTCTAGTTCTTCTATGTGGGATGCTGCCACAGCATGGCTTGATGAGTGGTGTGTAGGTCCACGCCCAGGATCCAAACCAGTGAACCCTGGGCCGCAGAAGCAGTGTGCATGAACTTAACCAATCAGCCACAGGGCCGGCCCCAGAAAATATGTTAACCACATTCTTCAACCAAGAGATTGAGGGAAAAAGATATATGATCACCTCAATGGAAGCACATGAAGTATTTATAAAATTTGTCAATCATGGGCAGAAAGAACATTTAGCAAACCAGGAAGAGGAGAGAATTGCCTTAACCAGCTAAAGATCAGCTATGAAAAATTGATAGCAATAATCAAGCTAAGTGAAATATTAGAGGTATTTCTTTTAAAATCAAGAAGAATACTAGGGTATTTATTATCATTTTTTCTACTCAACATTGTACTAGAAAAGAAAAAAAATGAGATATAGGGACCAGAAAGGAAGAAACAAAGAAGTAAAACACATTATTCACACATATTGCAATTTACTCCATCAAAAGCTTCCTAAAAACTGATAATATCTAAAATTAATTGTATTTTAGTATACAAGAAACTATCCCAAGAAAATGCAATTTTTAACTATAAGTTCTATAGCAATAAAATCTAACATTAGAGATGTTTAATCTCTACAGAAAAATTATTAATCTTTATCGCAAGACATTAAAGAAATTAAGAGATACTGTGTTCATGGACAGAAAGGCTCAGTAAGATAAAGATGATCCTTCAATTTAAATTGGTCTATAAATATGATGTAATTCCAGTAAAAATAAATCGGAGAGATTTTAAGATTTGGGGTTTTAATATCCTAAGAAATCTTGCCTGCCCATAGCCACAAAGATTTTCTCCTATTTTTTAATTTTTCTAAAAATTTTACAGTTTTAGCTTTTATATGGAGCAAGTTGATTCTAAAATCTACATAGAAGAGCAAAGAGCTAATAATAGGCAAAAGACTACAAAAAAAGAACAAGATGGGAACCAAGCTACTGGATCTGAAGGCTCATTTTAGAGCTATGCTGATGAATATGGTGTTTTGCGTCCAGACTTAAAGCAGTAGAACAGAATAGGGAGCCTGGAAACAGCTGCAAATCCTCCATTTGGAAACTTGGCTTAGGAGAGACATGGCATTCAGATACATGGGAAAGGATGGACTTTTCATTAAAGAATTACTGGCACAATTGGCTATCCAGATAACAAAAATAAAATGGTGTCTTTATCTCACAATATATACAGAAAATAAGCTCCAGGTAAATTACATATTTAAATGTGAAGAACAAAATTTTAAAACCATTAGGAGCAAAATACATGACTATATCTTTATGACTTGGGGTAGGTAAGAACTTAATACATAAAAAGCACAAACTATAAATTAAAAGAATGATGAATTTGACTACATTAAAGTTTTGGGTTACCAAAAAACACTATTAAATAAGTGAAAAGACAAATTTTAAACTAAAAAAAATACTTGCAATGCAGAGATTAACAAAGCCTTAGTATCCTGCATATAAAAGAAATTCCATAAATCAGTAATATAAGACAAACATACAGTAGAAAAAGAGCAAAAGACAAAAACATTTCATCACAGAAATAGAAGCCCAAATAGATAATTAACAGATGAAAGGATGCTCTGTTTCCTTTGAAACCAGAGTCATGCACATGCAAACCAGAAGGAGATATTTTATACCCACCAGTTTGGCAATGTTTAAAATTGCAATTCCAATGTGCTAACACTGGTACCCTCATACACTGCTGAATGTAAATTTATAAAACCACTTCAGGGAAAAACATGGCATTGTCTAGAAAAGTTGGAGATTCATATATGCTCTACCCAGTTCCATTCATTTAACCTTGAGGTTATTTTTGCAAAGTGTTCCAGGAGAGAAATATATAAAATATTCATAGTAACGTGTAGCAACACAGGAACAAAAACTGGTAACAGCTCAACTATTTCTCAAAAGGAGAACAAATAATGCATTATAATATGTCCATATGATATATAAATAGTATACAGTTATGAAAATTAATGAACTAAAACCACATATATTAACATGAATGTATCTGAAGAACATCATGTTGATTGAAAAGAACGAGTTTGCATCAGACTATATGTAGTATGCTATCATGTATCTAAAGTTCAAGAACATACAAAATATATGTAAACAATATATTGTCTACACATACATACATCAATAAACTGAATGTAAATTGTGATGAAAAGCAATAAAATGATAAACAAAATATTAAGACATCTTTGCTTAGGATGGGAAAGAGGAGAATTGAAGAGGATCACACAGAGGGTAGTCAGTATACTGGTGTTGGCTTTATTTTTCTCATGCCTTTCATATAATTTTGTTTGGATGAAATATTTTACTCTAGACATAATAAATTATTATTTTAGTGTATATTTTGGTGCTCTTCCTGGATGCTCTCCATCTTCGGGGCCAACACAGCTAAACTCCAGCCACTGAAAATATCAGATGATAAGAATTCACAACTGTGTCCCTCACTGGGCCTAGCCCTTGGTATCAAGGAACACCTCACTTAAAGTTGCACGCTCTCCAGTGGGGCAGCCAGCAGCCCGTGACTGGTTGATGTAAGGATAGAAAGGCCCAGCTCCGTTGTTACAATTTGGTGCAACTCTGAAGAGCCATCCAACTCAAAGGATAAATTAAATGTGATATTTACTGAGGTGTCAGCTGCAACGTCATTTGTAGATCAACTTTTCCCTTTGCCCAATCCTGCCTTGCTCATCAAGTGCAAAATATTATGTTTTGCAATTTGTACAGTCATTGCATATTAGTCACTACATTAATTTATAACTGTGAACAATACTGGTAAGCTTTTCACCCTAATTTTTGAAGGATAGATGATTTGCTGGACACAGAATTCTTAGTTAATTTCTTTTTCCCTGCAGCCCTTGAGTATGTAATTCCAGTATCTTTCATTTACTTCCATCATTTATGATGAGATGTCAGCTGTCAACTGTATTCTTGTTCCCCCATATGTGATGTGTCATTTTTCTCTTGCTACTTTCAAGATTTTCTCTTTGTCTTTGGCTTTTAGCCATATGACTATGATGTGTCTAGGTGTGGCTTTCTTCATATTTATCTTTGGTGTTCATTAAGCTTCTGGAGTCTGTATGTTAATGTTTTTCACTAAATTTGGGAAAATTTCAGCCATTATTTTTTCAAATTTTTTTCTATTCTTTTCTCTCTTCCCTCTCATTCTGGAACTCCAATTACATGTATATTGGAACATTAAATATTGTCCCACAGATCTCTGAGTTGTTTTCACTTTCTTTAGTCTTTTTTTCTCCCCCGTCTCTGTTCTTTGGATCGGAAAATTTCTACTGATCTATCTTCAAATTCACTGATTCTTTCCTTTGCTGTCTCAAATCTGCTGTTGAGCTCATCCTGTGAATTTTTAATCCAGTTATGGTAGCTTTCAGCTCTACAATTTCTACTTGCTTCTCTCTTATGTTGTCTTTTCTCTGATGTCATTCTCTGTTTGTTCACTCATTTTAGCGTATTTGCTTTTAATTACTTGACCATCTTTCTTTAACTTTTTAAACATATTTATATTTGCTTTTAAGTCTTTGCTAAATCCAGCATCTGTATCCTCTCACAATTAGTTTCTACTGACTAACTTTTTTTCTCTGAGTACAGATGACAGTTTCCTGTTTCTTTTCATGTTTAATAACTTTTGGTTGAAAATTGGACATTATAGATAATATGTTGTAGCAACTCTATATTCTGTTCTTCTGAGGATCTTTGATCTTTTTAGATTTTAGTAGATAATTTACTACTGAGATTCAAAATGTGAAATCTGTCTCTTCTGTGGTGTGTAGCTGCTGATGTTTATAGACATGACAACAAGATTATAGAAAATTCAGTGCAATCAGGCAAAGATTCCGCCAGACTGACTGACTGGTATCTATCATGTTAACCAAACCTCCCTATAATCCTCTGAAATGTTCACTGTGGTGGAAAGTTTGCGTCACATAAACAGACCTTAAAGGAGATTATTAGGTTATTTAAGAGAGGCAACTTTTAAAGAGATAGAAATAATTCTTTTAATTTTTAAATATGTCGATACCTTTTTAAAGACCAAATTATGCTTTACTAAAAAAATGTCTATTTTCAGGGAGGATTAAGCACCAGGAATGAAATGTGTCTCTCGTATCTTCTTTATTACCCAAGAATTAATCTTACTCGATGTGCAAGTATTCCAGACATTATGGAGCAGCTTCAGTTCATCGGTGTTAAGGAGATCTACAGGCCGGTCACGTAAGTAGGAAATGGATTTCTTGGTGGGGGTAACGGACTTCAGGGAAGGATGGCGTTATTTTCATACTGGATTCATCACCATGTTATGGAATTCCTGTATGTGCTATTCTATTTGATTCTTTTCAACTGGGAGACCAGATTAGCTTCTTGGTTGCTATCTTCAGGGTCCCCAAGACTACCCCCAGGTTCAGTGATTTTCTAGGAGGACCTAAAGGATTCAGCGTATAGTTGTACTCATGACTAATATTTATTACAGTGAAAGAATATAAAGAAACAACAGAAGGAGTAGGCACGTGGGACAAAGTCCAGAGGAAACCAGGGGTGAGTGTCCAGGAGACCCTCTCCCAGTGGACTTGCTCACAATGTGCTCAATTCCACCAGCATCAGATTATGATAACATGTATGAAATGTTGTCAACTGGAGAAGCTCATGAGAGACTCAGTGTCCAGAGTTTTTATTGGGGGCTGGTCACATAGGTGCCCTCTGCTTAGCAAGTACCAAAATTCCAGACTCCAGAAGGAAAGAAGGGGTTCAACATAAACAGCATCATTTGTACAAACAGTGTAGGCAGCATGAGTCACCTGTATCATTTAGAGGAAGTTTTATATCAGGAAATTGTCGGCTGTTTTAAGTTTGCCGATGTCAGCCAAAGGTTGGCCATCCAAGCAGGCATTTCTTTCTTTCTTTTTTTTTTTTTTGCTGAGCAAGATTCACCCTGAGCTAACATCTGCTGCCAGTCTTGCACTTTTTGTATGTGAACTGCTGTCTCAGCATGGCCACTGATAGACAGGTGGTGTAGGTCTGCACCTCAGAACCAAATCCAGGTTGCTGAAGTGGAGCACCCCAAACTTAACCACTAGGCCACTGGGGCTGGTCCGCAAGCAGGCATTTCTAAGGTTGGCAGTCTCAGGCCTGCTATGTTAACTCTTTCTGCATAAGTGCATATCACAGAAACTACTTAAGGTAAAATAATAAACAAAATACATATTATTTTTGCCCTCTTGAGGTTATGTTCTAGAGTGAGGGAGCGGTAATAAACAAATAAACAATATAAATATAAAATTTCAGGTATTAGTGGATGTTATGAAAATAATTGAGACAGTGGAGGAAGTGTGTAGCTGTTGTCAGTAGGGTGGTGGAAGCCTTTGGGGGGGGTCTCAATCTGTCCAGGCTACTATAACGTAAATGCCATAGACGGTGTTGCTCATACACGATGGAAATTTATTTCTCCCAGTTCCGGAGGCTGGGAAGTCTTAAGATCGAGGCGCTGGCAGATTCTGTGTCTAGTGAGGACCCTCGTAGACAGCTGTCTTCTCAAAGTAACCTCATGGCAGAAGGGGCAAGGGAGCTTTCTCAAGCTGCATTTATAAGAGCACTAATCTCATTCGTGAGGACTCTGCCCTCATGACCTAATCACCTCCCAAAGGTCCTACCTCCTAATAACATCGCCTTAGGGGTTAGGATTTTAACATATGAATTTTGGGGGGACACAAACATTCAATCCACGGCAGGAGGTGATGTTTGAGCAGAGACCTCAGTGATGAGGAACTAGCCATGGGAAGATGTGCAAGTGTCCTCTCTGCAGAGAGGAGAGCCAGCGTAAGGACCAATGGTGGGTATGAAGAAGCTGAGTTTGGCTGGAACAGAATGAAATGTGGTAGAGAATAGGTGAGGAGGTCTGACAGCAAGTGGGACCAGATCATGGAGGACTTCACAGGCAACATAAGGACTTTGGGTTTTACATGCAAAGAGAAGCCATTGTAGGGTATAAACAAATATAAAAAATTGACTCTAGGAGGACAATAATTCCAACCAGGAGACTATTGTGACTGT
Organism: Equus quagga; assembly: GCF_021613505.1. Classification (NCBI taxonomy): domain Eukaryota; kingdom Metazoa; phylum Chordata; class Mammalia; order Perissodactyla; family Equidae; genus Equus; species Equus quagga. Next base: position 5,529,224 of record NC_060277.1, read on the forward strand.
CCAGTTGAGAGGTGAGGGTATTTGGGACCAGAGTGGTGGCAGTAGAGTTGATGAGATGGTTACGTTCAGGTGACCTTTTGAAGGTAGCACCACTGGACGTGTTGACTGATCGGGTCTCAGGAAGATGGCGGGGGAAAGAGGGGAGGAAGGGGATCTGAGGAGGTGCGAATGGCGTGGGAGCACCTTGGAAGAAGAAATTGAAGATCTGTTTTGGATATACTAAGGATGATGGAGAGAAAAGGATTTTATCCACTCTTAGTAACACCACAGAGTAGAATTAAGGTGACTGGTGGAAATTTTGGAGCATATATTTTGTTTTACTATAAGGAAGAATTTTCTAATGATTAGGGCTTTTCAAAATGAAAGAGACACGTAATTAGGCAAAAGATACACGTAGATTTTTGAGGTGTATTTAAGGAGAGGGTAAAGGACACAGTGAGGATGTGGTGAAATGCAGATGCTGAAGGAGAATGGGATTATGGTCTACTTTTTGTTCCAAAATATTACAGAGATTATAAATTGTGAACTAGGAACACTGTTCTTTTTAAATTGAACTTAGTCTTTGTAGATATGTTCCACTGAGTTCCTACCAAGAGAACCCAGTGTCCCACAGAGCAGGAATCTATATCTACTAAAATACGAAGAACAAAATGCAAATTTTGTTTGCAAATTAGTTTGTAGTTTATGAAGCATTTTCTCCTGCATAATTTCATTTAATTTATTTCTGCACCATTCTATAGGTAGAGCAGGAATTTTAATCCCGGTTCTGTAGAGGAGGAAATGGAGACAGAGAGGTTAAGACACTGTTCAACATCATATCGTACCGAATAAATGGGGAGCTAGGGTTTGTACTGTGGTCTCTTTTTAGTCAAAATAAATAATTACATATGCCAACAAATAAATAAAACATTAATAAAAATCAAAAGAGTGCGTAAAATGTCATTCTAAAAACACAAGGCTTCGGTCTTTTTTTTTGTTTAAAATATAAATATTACATTGTTCCTTGCTAAAACTTAAGTGACCTTTTTTCCTTTAGCATATTTTTTGCATATTGACTAGAAACTTTTCCTAATCAAGGGTTAATCTGAGAGAATGTTGAAAACAAATGGGTGTTCAAAGCTGTGTGTTTACAAGATGATGATTCGAAATGCATTCTATGGCCCAGGTATTTCCTTTTGTGTTTAACTTGTGTGAAGCTTCCGAAAATGCTCAGCTCCCTCGTCCCAAAGAGCTCTGTCACTGTCCACACCTTTGGTCTCCCCCAGGAAATATCGAAGTTGGGTTTTTCATCACTTAGAAAGATGAGGAGAAATGCTTCAGAACAAGGTCAGTTTTGAGATGTCATTGCCCTCGTAAAAGCATTTAACTACGTGGCTAAATATATTTCTTCTTCAAAAATACCAGTAAAAAAGAGCCTCTGTTCTAAAATACATGTTTGGGCTTTAAATCAGACTTTCAAGACTAGCTCATCATCACAGTGACACAAATGTTACTGAAAGCCAAACCAGCAAGGTACTGGCGAAAAGATCAGAAAGAGAGAAATGGTTTGGGTGTTTTTCTGTTTTGCTTAAAGGATTATTGCTAATTTGGATTCAGGATACAGTACTAGAAAGGAATATCATATAACATATAACCCCAAATCTCCTATTCTCTGTGTTTAATATACTGATTAGTTAGATGCTCCATTTTATTTTAAACATTCTGTAGCAATCCTAGGATTAGAAGATAAGCTGCTAGAAAAATAGAGACAACTACATCCTGTGTCAGGATTTGTCTGTTTTGGGAGATGAAGTTTTTCTCTGCCTCCTACAGATCTGGCAAGGCTTAAGGAAAAACAACAAACTCACACAGATCAGATAACAGACTAGATAATGAGTTTAGATAAATTTTGTATTCTGTGCCGCACCACACATCACCCCTGTCTGTGCAGTTCCAGTGAGGTCTGTGTGATGGAAAGTTCCTGTGTTATTTGTTCTATTTCTAAAAAAGAAACAAGAGAAGTGTTTCTATAGTTTTTTTTTTTTTTGCAGGAAAAATCACTTTATAATGTGTAAAATTCACGCATACTTTTTATAAAGAATTTAGGTAATACAGAAAAAAGTTTCAAAAAGAAGACAAAAGCAGTCACGTCAAATTCTGTTACAAATAAACAATACTAACATTATTTGGGTGTTATTACAGACACTTTCTATGTAGGCGTTGATATAAACATGAATTAATTATTGTTATAAAGGTTATAATTTGCTCACTGTTTTAAACAAAACATTAGACTTTAATTTTGTTTTATCAGAAGGAAAAGAAACTAAACTAAAACAGAACAATGGTTGAACTTCAAATAAATGCTGCCCTGTTGTTTTTAACCACAAAAGACAATTGTTTTATTTATTTATCTATTTATTTTATTTTTTGGGGAAAACTAGCCCTGAGCTAACATCTGCTGGCAATCTTCCTCTTTTTTGCTGAGGAAGACTGGCCCTGAGCTAACATCCATGCCCATCTTCCTCTACTTTCTATGTGGGACGGCTGCCACAGCATGGCTTGACATGCAGTGCATAGGTCCACACCCAGGATCCAAACCGGTGAACCCCGGGCCAATGAAGCAGAATGTGTGAACTTAACCGCTGTGCCACTGGGCTGGCCTGGAGATAATTGTTTTCTAAAGGGCCTCTTGAAGGTTGAGAAAATAGATTGTAAAAGACATTTAGATGTTGTACTCTTTTAAATACGTCTGCATTTTAGATCATAAAAGACGAGGACATTCATACTTTCACATTTTCTCCCACCTCCCTTTTCCATACCTCCAAATAGTTACTATTTATAATTTTTGTACTTTCAAGATGTTTAATTTTTACATTTAATTCTTAAACCTAATTCCCACAATATTTAATGCAACTTTTCTATTTAAATAGATTCAGTGGCAACTCCAATCTCTATATGATTTCTACAGTTCTGATTCATCAGAATTTTATGTTTAAGTTGTGTAATCGGGAATGGCTTCCAAGTACTTTATGCCCTGAATTCTTTTATGTTTGAGAATTTCTGCATTTATATTTGGACCACGTTTGGCTAGATGTAATATTTTGGGGTCATAACATTTTTTCTCCCTTCGGAGATCTCTGTGGTTGGGTGGGAGCATTCTTCCTCTACCTGTGGAGTTCGTAAGTTATGTTAAACGTGTTTCAGTGTTGAGCATCTGAATCAAATTTCCCTGGAACACAGTGTCCTTTCAGTCCGTATATGCACTTCTTTTTTTCATTTCAGGAAAATTTTCTAATGTTATATCTACAAGCTTTTTTCTATTCTATTCGAGATTTTTCTCAAGCATTTTCTCTTATAATTTTTCAGGAGTGCTTTTCTGCTTCTTGCTTTTTCTAATTTATTTGGTGCTAAATTTGTTTTGTCTTAAATTTATTTCCTTGGTCTGCTATCTCCCTTCTCATCGCATTCTGTTGTTTTATCATCTCGTATCTGAGCTCTTGTTCCATTAAATTCATGTTCTTATGAAATGAATTTTAGCGTAAACACGTGTGGGAATTCTCTCCAATATAATTGGTTTATATTTTCTTCTGGAGTCAGCTGTTTGTGTCTCTTTACATGAAATATGATATAATTTCCTTTTTGCCCTCTGCTTGCATGGTTATTACATCATTTCTCAGTTATGCCGAGCCAGTTCTGAAACACCCCCTCTTTGCTCTTATAAAATGTGGGTAGATTCTTAACGACCTTCTGAGCAAATCTGAGCGTAACTTTCTTTCTTTCCACACCACAGTTGAGGGTTGGTTGATATCTTTTACGTACATACTTTTCTACATTTTGAGGGTAAAGGGCTGTGGGTGTGGAGGGGGGACTGTTATTCCTTCCTCAGATTTTATTACAAGCCAATTTGAGGAAGTTTTCTAACTGGTAGGAGCTGACTCCCTTTCCATGGAGGAATGTCCCAGGCCTTCTAGCAGGCTGTCAGATGTTCTGTCAGGGGGACTCACCTTTACAGTGCGCTCCCGTATTCCTTTACATAGAGTGTCAGAGGATTAGGGTAGGAGCTTGTTACGTCAGATTTCCTGGCTTCCTTCTTTAACAATTAGAGTGTCAACTTTATGGCATCAGGTTGTGTCTTTTTTCGTCAGCTTGTTGATATCTTTTTATTTCTGTTTTATTCCTTATTTTTCAAAGTCAAATTGCCTGAGGTGAAACTTACCATAAAAGGCACCGATTGTAAGTATATTGTTAGAAGGTTTTCTCAGATGTGTACGCCTGTTTAACCCTATCACACAGGAGATATAACACATCTCCATCCCCCCAGACGTTCTCTTGTGCCTCTCTGAAGACAGTCCCACCTCCCACACAGAGCCCCAGGAAACTGAATCTGCTCGATGTCGCTATAGTAGTTTGCTCTTTTCTAGATTTTTATAAAAATGGAATCACATGGTATGTACTCTGTTGTGCCTGGCTTCTTTGACTGAGAATGTTTCTGAGGTTCATCATGCTGGTGTGTGTGTCAGCAGCCCCTTCCTTGTCATTGCTGAGTAGTATTCCCTTGGGTGGGAATTTGTCAGTTCACCAGTTGAGAGATATCTGGTTTGCTTCCAGTTTCTGGCTATCATGATGAAAGCTGCTACGAACATGATTGTGTTAGTCTTTGTGTGGACACTTGCTTTTAATTTCTGTGTTAATACCTAGTGGAATCACTGGATTGTTTACTAAGTTCATGTTTACTCCATGAGACTCTCAAAATGTCCTCCAGAATGGTGTACATTTTCACATTCTTACCAGTAACATCTAAGAGTTCCTGTTGCTTAACATTCTTCCCAATGTTTTGATTTTCAACGTTTTAAATTTTACCTATTTTCTTGTGTGTGTGGTGGTATCTTATTGTAGCTTTATTTTCCATTTCCCTTATGACTAATGACGTTGAGCCAGTTTTCACATGCTTATTAGTCATTTATACTTGTTCCTTTTGATCCATCTGTTCAATGTTTGTCCATTGTTTAATTGGATTCCTTGTTTTCAGATTACTGAGTTGTATGAGTTCTTTATGATTTTTAAGAGTTCTTCATACTTTGGATATAAGTTCTTTGTCAGATATATGTTTGCAAATAATTTTTCCCAGTCTGTGACTTGATTTTCATTTTTTTAACTTATTTTTTGAAATCCATTTGATTATTTTCGGTTTGTTTTGTGCCTTTTAGATCCTGTGTAAGAAATCTTTACCCCCCCACCCAAGGTGTGAGCACTTTCTCCTGTTTTTTTTTTTTTCTTCCCCCCGTAAAACATTTACAGTTTTAGCTTTTGCATTTAGGTTAATGATCCATTTTGAGGAAATTTGTGTGTGTGGGAAGAGGTTGTTCAAAGACAATTTGATGAAAAAAACTACACTTTTCCTATTGAGTTACCCTGGAGTATTGGTTGAAAATCATTTGACCATATATTGACTATTTCCACACTCTGTATTCTGCTTCTTTGCTGTACGTATTTAGACTTACTATAATACCACACTTGGTTATTATGGGTTTATAGTAAGTCTTAAAATAAGAGCTTGTAAATCGCCAAACTTTGTCATTTTTTTCTATTCCCAAAATTATTTGGTATAGTCTAAGTTTACTGCATTTTCGAGTATATTTTTAAATCAACTTGTCAATTAGATTAAACTTTCAAGGGAAAATTACTCATCATTATTAAATCATATTAACATGATTAATTTTGATCAACTGCAGTGATGTATAAATAATACCCTTTTATTTGTGTATCTCAGTAGACATTTACAGCTTGCTCAAATGTGCAGAAATGTAACAGTTTTAATTTCTGTCATGTTCCTAATACTCCCAGGTCCCAGCCCCAGTGATAGCAGAAGAACTTACTGCTTCAAGGTTACCTCTTTCTGGTTGAAAGCTTAATCTTTGCAGGAAAAATGCCCAGGATAAGCATTCACTTTTCAAGGACTTCTCTTTCTGTCTTTTCCTTCTCTTTCCTCGGGGGGTGATTTGGAAGCGTGGTGCAGGATAGAAAGCTTACAGATGACACGTAGGAAGTTTGTTGGTGTGATGGTCTTACAGAGCAAGAGCCTGAACAAAGTTAGTGGGAATGGAAAGGAGACAATACTGAGACAAACCTCCACCTAAGAGAGCTGAGTGCCGCACCCCCGTTCACCCAGCCTCAGTCCTGCCGTCTCCAACATAGGAACCATGGGGTTCGCCCTTTTCTCTATCCTTTTTCTGTGTATTTATGTTAACAAATGTGTTTACACCCCTTCTGTCACTTTATGCTGTGCCATCTCAATACATACTAGTTTACTTATTTATTCTAGCAGCAAAGCTTTTTAAGATTTCATCTATGTGCTGTACTACCCTTCTCACTCTCACCAGCAAGGCTGCAGGAAATTCAGAGGATTTAGGCCACCTCGGCGCCTTAGGAGAGATTCCAGTGCCACCTTGTGGCATTTTAGGTGGTTACACCCTGATGATTTCCCCCAGCATTTCCTTGGTTATAAAGGCGATTTTCTTTTTTCAAGATAGATAACTTATCTTTTTGAAAAGTAAATTTTATTTTTAATATTTGATTTAAAAAGTATTTTATATTTAATAAAACCTAACTGTAGCTTTTTAGTGTATTTCCAAGGGCATTGTATATAAATATAATAGGCCCTTCTCAAGTCAGATTTTTGTTTTACGCTAATTCTGGATTGTATCTCTATGAGTCTTCATGGCAAATTAAATTTTAAAATGCTATAGATGTTAGGTCATTCCTAGATATGTTTAATGCAGTGTGATGCTGATTCCTCTTTCTTTATGGTACTTAACTTTAAGGTCTCTGTGAAAGTAATGCATTTAAAACTCAAAGCAGATATGACTTTAAGTAAAGGAAAAAGGAAGTTAGGATGAAGAAGAGAAAGATCCTTATATATTGCCCACTGTTTTATTCATTGTCTCATTTATTAAGAGTATGGAGGAAATGATTTTAATTTAGACATTACAAATTTATCTTTGTAACTCTAAAAAATTATTAAAAGATGTTTAATATACTTAAAAAGATAATATTCAGTGTGTCTGAGTAGGTTATGTAAGAGAGAGAGTGAGTAATGACATAAATAAATGAAGAAATTGTGAAGATGGAATATCAAAAATGTAGATTCCTTGGCTGGAGGATAATTAGTTGATAATTACTGAAAATCAGTGAAACCTCTTCTTGAGGAGTCCAGGAAACAAATACCTGCTATTATTACCCATAATAATCTCCTGGAAGGTCCATAGATTTGTTCACGTAAATTTTTGTGATGTGACAACACTTAGACTTTTACTTTTTTCAGGAATCAATAATATAAAATTCATATTTAATGAAAGATGCCACCTGAAGTGTATCTTTTCAAGAAGGTCATGTCATTCTTCTGTGATTACTTTCTTTTTTTTTTTTTTAAAGATTGGCCCTGAGCTAACATCTGTTGCCAAGCTTCCTTTTTTTTTCCCTCCTTCTCCCCAAAGCCCCCCAGTACATAGTTGTGTATTTTAGTTGTGGGTCCTTCTAGTTGTGGCATATGGGATGCCGCCTCAGCATGGCCTAATGAGCAGTGCCATGTCCGCGCCCAGGATCCGAACAAGGGAAACCCTGGGCCACCGAAGTGGAGCGTGCGAACTTAACCACTCGGCCCGGGGCCAGCCCCTCTTCTTTCTTTCTTGGACGTTTAACATGTGTATCTTTCCAGCCATAAGTGGAAGCAGAGTTTATCTTCTACAGAGTGTTGTTTCTCAGTCAAATTTTAAAAACACTGGTTCAATTTCAAATCTTGTGTATTTATTGTCACTTAGCCAAGTGACATACAAAACAGGGCAGCCAGCAGGAGTCAGACTTTTCAACAGCACGGAATTGAAATTTCCATCTCTCTTCTTTTAAGAACATGAGCATTTCTTTATTACACCATTAGCATTACGCCCTTGAGACCTGCATGCTTAACCATTTGCATTGTAACTAGAGCCAAAACAAATAAGGGAGGAATTGTGAGGCTCTGGGGGAGCTTTCTGAGCAAAATTATGTGTCTGAAAGGAATACCCATCTGGTACTAAAACAAGGAATTTGATTTTTTAAAAAGACTCATTATTTGGCATATATTTCTCCCAGTAATTGCTGATGAGTTCATCAGTGCTCTGCGTTACGTTATCTATGTGTGTAAAAATGAACGCATACGAGGTCTCTTTTAGAAAGTTGCAAAGTAATGGAAACATGTGATGCTTTTCTTCTGAATATGAGTAATCGTGGTGGTTTATTTTAAATTCAGGACCTGGCCTTTCATTATCAAAAGCCCCAAGCAGTATAGAAACCTTTCTTTCATGGATGCAATGAATAAGTTTAAATGGACTAAAAAGGAAGGTCTCTCCTTCAATAAGCTGGTCCTTAGCCTGCCGGTGAACGTGAGATGCTCCAAGACGGACAACGCGGAGTGGTCGGTAAGCTCCACTTTGTTTTCATTTTCTGGGAAACCAGGTGTCACCATTTACCTGAATCCACAACAGGTAAAATCTAAGGAACAGACCAATATCCATAAATCTAACGGCCCAGTTGTCTTTTGGTATATCTGATAATTTATTTGTTCAGTAATTACTTGGGTTGACTGAAAACTCCTGATTCCATCCCTTTGAAGAGGGGAATTGATTCTGAAACCAGAGTCGGGATGAAGCAGGAGCAGGATGAGTGAGAACTTCAGAAACTCCTGATTCCATCCCTTTGAAGAGGGGAATTTATTCTGAAACCAGAGTCGGGATGAAGCAGGAACAGGATGAGTGAGAACTTCAGAAACTCCTGATTCCATCCCTTTGGAGAGGGGAATTGATTCTAAAACCAGAGTTGGGATGAAGCAGGAACAGGATGAGTGAGAACTTCAGGAAGCGACAGAGCCTGTCTCTATCTCTTCTTCTCAAACATGTGTCTGGCCCTCTTCTCCACCTCCCTGGGAGTCCCTAAGGCTCTGCCTCCTGACCTTTGACCACCTCAGCAGCCTCCCACCCCACCCCCCAGCCTTTGACCCCTGCAGAAGTGCAGTGGCTGAGCAAGCTTGGCTGCCGTCCTGCTCTGAAATCACCTGCTCTTTCATTTTCAGATTCAAGGGATGACAGCGTTGCCTCCAGACATAGAAAGACCCTACAAAGCAGAGCCTTTGGTGTGTGGCACCTCTCGGTCCTCTTCTCTGCGCAGAAATGTCTCTCTCAAGCTCCTTGTGGGCCTCACGGCCCTCGGCAGCACGCCCAGCAGCTGGCGCTGGTGGTCGTAATTCTGCTGTGCTGGTGACAGTGTTTTGTGTGATCTCACCTGTCACTTACCCTTCGGGTTAGAGACACTTAGCTCCTGAAGAGAGAGTGTGAAGAGCGTGGAGACCTGCCCTTCATACATTCCCGTCCGCCCCTCCTCCCTCTTTCCCAGGTCGCCTGAGGGATGTCAGTCGGGTTCTCTTCTTTTCCTCAGAAATGTCTGATAGCACATGTCGATGGCAGGTAAAGCAAAACTGGCCTGACTTTATAGAACCTTTTTCAAAAAACTGGACAACATGGAAGTAAAAGAATTCTTTATTTCCTTCTGTATTCCATTTTATTTAAATACTCATTGTTGCTAATTTACTTTTTAATTTTTGATTTGGTTTTCTATATTCCTTTAAAAAATGCCTTCATCTTAAAAATATAAGGAAGGAAGTACCCTCCATTCCAGGTTTCTTCCTTTCCTCATTCCTTGGGTGCGACTTCCCACGCGTGACCATGGTCCTTCCTGCCTTTCACTGTTATCTGTTCCGTCCTTTCTGTAAATTACCATGGGCCCCTTCCCGCGATGCTTTTCAACCATGCCCATTCGAATCTCCTCGTTTATCTGAGTCTGTGGGTACCACCAAACTACCTGGAACCCATCTCAAAATACTTTCTTTTCTTGTCTGCTCAGCACTGGCCAGGTGAGTTTTTTCTTGAGCTCTGTCATTTTCTGAAAAGAAGGAAGCCATGGGAAACAGACATGGCATATAACTGATTGTGAGCTGAGGAGAAAATGTAGCTGGCTGCCTACTCTGTGCTGTGAGGGGTCCTTGATGAGGTTCCAGGTCAGAGGCCAGACCGTGTGAGCCAGCCCAGGAGGGTGTGGGTCCACGCAGTACGCAGCTCCCTGCCCGTGCTGGGTGCCCATGCTGCGGACTGGCTCAATTTGAGTCACAGTTGCTATTGTAGATTTATTTTTATATTAGTTAATGAACTAACTTTCCATAATAAAATTGTCACCGATTGAAAAGCTCATCACTTCTTTGGTTCTTTATGTATAGTTCAACCAAATCTTGTTTTGTGTCCTTTCTTCATTTCTTAGGCTGAATTTGTTTGGATCATATTAATAAACTAAATAAAATTAAATTTTTGTGTGGTATCTTGTACCCTCCGTGAGAGAAGAAAATGATTCAGTACTGATGTTTCCAGTCAAATTAATAAAGAATGTTGCATTTTTCTATTCTATTTTTAAGGCCTTTCTCCCCAGCAAACAATGTCTTCAACACAAACTACATTGTCTTTTAAATAAATATTGTGTTTTGGAGTGGTTCCTTCTTCATTCTCAGGATTTGTCCATTTAATGAAATGTTTGTAATATTTATGAGGCATATTTTATAGTTAACTTTACTTATTTTTTATTTCCTAAGTGCTGTATCAGATTCTGTGACTTTCTATCCAAATATTTGTATAAGAAATATGATAATCCCAACACTTCCTATTTGAAATTTCCTGTTGATTTTGACTTGAGAATTTCTGAATCTGAGATGTCAAAGTAAAGTGATTTTGGGGGGCAATTATGTAATATTATATTTCTTTCAATTGTTCTTGGTAAGGAAAGAACCTTACCCAGTACCAGCTAGAAAAGGATGCACAGCTTTTGGAAGCCTGCATTTTTGTAGCCAGGGGACTCTACTTTTCCAGTTGATGTTTCTAAGAATAAAGCTGACATTCTTCCTCTCCTAGGAATTCTCATAAATATATAATTTCGAGGCATTGACTCTTTACTGGAAATTATGATAGGTTATCTGTTGAAAATTTGTCAGGATTCTGACTATATTCTCAGTTAGTTTGCATTGAACAAGATCTTCCAGAATAGCCCAGGCTTTCCTTTGCTGCCCTGGATCAAGTTGCACTCCCTATTTCCTAGGCTGTCAGAAAGGAGCACCTGAGAGCGAGGGAGCATGGGGTCTTCATGTACAGTTGTCCCTGGTTTGATCCTTAATGCAGGAGGGTGGGAGAGACACATGTGATGAAACCAGTATTCATCAAGGCCGTGTGAGGTTCAGGGTATCTTGGGTGATCATCTTCTCTGGAGGGGTCTCAGGCAGGATTAAGGTGGTCCTGGCAGTGATAAGAGTGATGCAGTCAACAGAGGCAGACGTATTAAAGCTTTGAACCGTATCTTAACGGCTGTGGAGGACAATGATGAGCGGCAAACAGGAGGACAGGTGGAAGCAGTACATAAGTGCACTGAACAATTTGCTCAACCAAACTCTTATTGTTGGACATACGGGCCATTTCTAGTTTTTCAATATGATAAACAGTGCTGTGATCAACAGTCTTATAGTTAAAACTTTGTCATATTTATAAGTATTACCTTATAATGTTACTGAAAGTGGAATTACAGAATTAATAATTGTCTGGTTTTGAGAATTTTGAATTAATAATTATAAATTTTTGAGAATTTTGATGAATGTTGCCAGATGTCTTCAATTTATTGTTCAAACTATTCTCAAACTGTTCGGAAAAGTATTCTATCTATTTATCTATGATCTATCTGTCTGTCTACAGAGAGAGAATGATAATTCAAATATGGTGAAATAATCATTGAGGACTTTGGGTGAAAGGTATAAGGGCTTTTTTTACACTATTCTTACAACTTTGTAAGTTTAAGTTGTTTCAGAGTAAAAAGTTATAAATGCAAATGAAACAATGAAGGATCCACCTAACAGTAGAGTGATCTTTCTTCCCCAGACGTCTCCACCGTTTTGGGGTGGCAAAGAGAGAAGCTGGATGGCAATTACTCCTTAGATGCTGATGGGAAAGGGGCGGGATGGCTGGCAGTTCTGACGAAAGATGGGGTATCTTCCCCCTTTGGAGGTCCCGAACAAACAAAAGGCTTGAAGAATCCAGGGAGTAAGGAAGGATCCCCAAAACAAGACAGGAAGAGATCTTGGAACTGAGAATCATTAAAAATATATATATAAATAATTTATTTTGTGTATTTCCCTCTGATTATAAATTAAATGTGTAGTAATACCTATACACTGAAGAAAATTTATAAAATATGGTAACTTCAAACAAAATAAATAACAAACTCTGTTAATCTGATTACCTAGAGAATACCACTTTTAACCTTTTGGTGCATATGCTTCAGGTCTATGAAAGTATATATTTGTGTGAATCCATATCTAGGTGTTAGACATCACTAGTTTCTGAAACGAATTCCAAAATAGCAGAGGTTTAACACAATAAAGTTTATTTCATGCTCGTGTGCTAGCTTCGTGTGTGTGGTTCATTGGTGATGGGCTTTCCTTCTCAAGTTGATTCAGAGACCTAAGATCCTGTGGCTCCATCATCCCGAAAGCCTGAGAGTCCCTTGCATTCAGCCTGCTCATGGAGAAAGACCTGACCTAGAAGCGACATAAATCACGTCCACTTTCCCTCTGTTGTTTAAAATTAGTCACATGGCTTCACTAAAATGAAAAAGGGACTGGGAACGTAATGTCTGTTTCGGTAGCTGCCTCCCAATGACAACACCACAGAGGAGAAAATATCTATGCTCCAATATATATTTTTAGCAAAATTGACTTTTATCTGGTCCAGTGATTCCAAGTTTTTGAGTTTTACAAACAATTCTTATAGATGAAGAAAATGTGGTATACATACACAAGGTATTACTACTCAGCCATAAAAAATGAAATCATGCCATTTGAAACAACACGGATGGACCTTGAGTGTATTATGCTAAGAGAAATAAGTCAGACAAAGACAAATACTGTATGATCTCACTCATATGTGGAAGATAAAACCAACAGCAACAAACAAACACATAGATACAGAGATTAGATTGGGGTTACCTGAAGGGAAAGGGGGAGAGGAGAGGGCGAAAGAGGTAAAAGGGCACATGTGTATGGTGATGGATAGTAATTAGTCTCTGGGTGGTGAATATGATGTAATCTGCACAGAAATCAAAATATAAAGATGTACTCTTGAAATTTATGTAATGTCATAAACCCACGTTACCTCAACGAAAAAAAAGTTAGACCAATATAGGGTTGTCAACTATATGTTTTGTCAAGTAGAGCACTAAGCAGAATAATAACTATTTACTTAACAAATTTTATTGCAAGCCTACTTGGAACCAGGCTCTGTACCACTGGGAGTGCTGGGTTTACACTTGTGACCAAACACAGATATTGTCTCTGCCATGACGGAGATTAGAGTCTTGCGATGAAGCTCATAGCTGAGTTAGCTAAAGTCTGCTATCACCAACATGTCATTTAAAACAGTGGACAGTGGAGGGATTCAGAATAAATGCCAGTCCTTCAATTTGAATACATTTATGAAAAGCCTATTCATCATCATGGACCATCACTTCTCCATAGACTATTTGGACCATGAACCTAGTTTATATCTTTTTGATCATGATAGCCTTAAAAGACCTTGACTGACAGTTGTATCCAAATCCAGAAGAGTCAAACTGGTACTCCATGAGCAGAAAATGGTCAATTGAATAGACTCATGGCAGCATCCCTTATTCTCCTGGCCAGAGCTGTGTTCCATGGAAAATATAAAAAATCATGGAAAATCATTACAAACTTGAACAGGCTCACTGCAGAAATTCTCAGAGCCTTTAATATATGAATGTGCATTTGAAAATCCAAGAGAAGATATGTATTATGAAACATTTCCCAAACTCATTGACCGATGAACCACATTGCGGTGGAGCATTGTTCCCCAAGTAGCAAGCTTTGAGGCAGACAACTTTCCCAGCAGAGCATGTCTACGTTTCTGTAACAAGTTTTCCAGAGATTCCAAGCTTTTCACGGGCAGCTGCAAAACAGCCCAACAGACATAGATCTTCCACTTGGGCTCACTGGTCCATTCCTTATTTGCTGTTCTATTTTGCTGACACAGACTATTTTTTGTGTGTGTGTGAGGAAGATTGGCCCTGAGCTGACATATGTTGCCAACCTTCTTCTTTTTGCTTGAGGAGGATTGTCATTGAGCTAACATCTGTGTTAATCTTCCTGTTTTATGTTGGATGCCACCACAGCATGGCTCGACTAGTGGTGCTAGGTCCACACCCGGGAGCTGAATCTGTGAACCCTGGTTTGCTAAAGCAGAGCGCACGAACCCAACCAATACGCTGCTGGGCTGGCTCCAAACACTACTTTTTAAAAAATTAATCTAGAGTTAGTACAATTTACAGAAAGCAAGGAAAAGTAAAGTAGCTTTTTTAAAAAAGAATATACTAAAATTAATTACATGGCACAAATAAGGTATTTGAGAAATATTGACAAGTAAGGCAATATATCTTTGGCAAGTTTCAGACCTAAAGACACAGACTAATGATGTGGAATTGATGTAATACAAAAAAAATTGGAAATTGAGGGGAATAATCTACAAATGTAGGATGCAAGCCTGAATTGAACAAATCTCCCCCTTAATATTTTTAAATAACTGCATTAAATATTGACAACCAAAATAATGCCATATATTTACATAATGCTTTGGAATTTGCAAGGTGCTTTTCACGATATTTCTCGTTTAATGTTTAAAACTGCTTTCCAGGTGACTGTTTTCTGAAAAGCTACGTAGACAGCCCCTTGTACTGCAAGAATCACGGGAGACCTAAGTTTCAGTCAGTTTACAAACTACACGCACATAAACTAGACCCAAATTTACTTGGGCTTACCAAGCTTCAGTTTTCCCCATCAGTAAAGTAGGGGTAATCGTTTCTGATCTTACAAAGTGGATCACGGATTAAATGTGATAATGAGGACACAGCGCCTGGCACAGTGAGCTGGGTCAGTGTTCGCTTTCCTGCTCCCCTTTGCAGGATCTCACATTTAAGATGTACGTTGCCTGGCAACCAATGCTGATGACTATTACGTCTGAGTGAAGGTGGCAATCAATCACACACAAGCCCTTGAATGACTGGCTACTTGTCATGTCTTATGTTCCTGAGGAGGAAAAACTGTATTGTGCTCTTTTATCTCCTCTTGGAAATAATCTGTTCTCATTGAAACTAACAATAGTTCAGAGTTCAAGTGAACCAATTCCCCTTTCTTGTCTTGTAGATGATTAGTTTTTTGTGTGACCAGCTTTAAAATTCTGCTCTACTTTTTGTTGCTTTGGGAGACTTTTTCTTCCATGTTTGATGCTGGTGTCTTCACCTCACCTTGAGAAACCATTCCATAAGTTGTCTTCTCTCATGAGGATATGTCTGTAAAAATGGGTTCTTCCAAGGAATCCTACTAAATATAATAATACTCTGTTAACCAAGAACAAGGAAGTAAGAGAAATAAAAGAGAGTGGGGTGGGAGAGTAGCTATATTCAGCGGGAAAGTGTTTCTCTCTGTTGTCCATCAGAGGGCGTTCGTGTATCTGGTTGTAAATCCCGCCTGCACGGAGCGGACTGGGAGGTAGAGACCACCGCTAACCACCTGCCTGACCCTTCACGTCTCGGACTCTGCCTACTTCCTTCCATGTTACTACTATTTTTGCTAAGTCTGAATGCAACTACTTTAACTTTAAATTTTCTTTTTGAGGATTTAGCTCTAAAATAAAAGTTAAGTCTCTTAACCTTTTGCTGTGATGATTCGAAGCCTCTTTTAAAAATTTCCAAATTGTTGTTTTACTGTAGCTTGTGTTTCATACTGTGGCTTGTGTTTTATACCTTCTATTTTGGGATTATTTAGATCTTCAACTTTCTGGTCTCTTATGTCTCACTTTTCTGTTTTTGTTTTTGTTTTAATTTCCAGTTTTAATTCTGATTGAACCATCTTACTCATTGCTTCCCAATCTCTTCATGATTTAGTTCATCAATTCTCTATTTAAAAAAACATACACTTCTTTATTCTGATAAAGGTGGAAGCACTTACGCAGTTCCCCAGGACTCTTTGCATCTACGTCACTGCCTCCCTGTGAAGGAACTCCCGGGAGAGATGGTGATGCTAATGCAGCATCAATTTTCACCGCCATAGGACACAGTTGTTTTCACGTCTGGTGTACATCTGTACTTGTCATAATACTTGACATGTATATTGTGCACGATTAAGTGTTGATTTTCTCTCAATATTAGTGATATTTTTGGAGCCATTAACTTATTTTCTGTATTATCTACAGATGAATTTATTTAAATTCAGCAGCTTAAAAGATCTTTCTTTGAGTAAGGTATGACTGCACCTCCAATAAGAATATTTTTTTCTGTGACGTGATTTGGATCCATTCAACTCTGTATGATTTATAAACTACACTTTTGAGCACTCTGCCTACGAGAGTGAAGGCGAACTGAGAAGTGGGATGAGCGAGCAAAGACCCCGCAGAGGAGAGCTTCAGCTGTGTCCTGTGACTAATATCGCACATCTACAGAAAAACGCTTCCACTTGGAATTGTTATACAATGCTTGGTCTCCAGGTCATAGTAGCCTTTATTACCTATTCTGATGTGAAGAATTGATGTTAAATCTTTGCTTTACTTCATTACAATGAACGTAAGATTAAAGTTCACTGAAGCACAACCAGGAAGCTAGAACAAAATATCAAATTTTTAAAAATCCTCTTAAAATAGTCATTTAAAAATCTATGTCCATTAGACTGTCTAATGTGATTAATTTCTTTTTCTTCTCTTGAGATAATATTGGTTTATAACACCATAGAAATTTCAGATGAACATCATTATATTTCGATTTCTGCATAGACTACATCAAGTTCACCACCCAAAGACTTACTATCATTCATCACGGTGCACATGTGCCCAGTCACCCCTTTTGCTTTATTCCTTCCCCCCTTACCCTCTAGTAACCACCAATTTAATCTCTGTATCTATGTTTGTTTGTTGTTCTTCTTGTTTTTATCTTCCACTAATCATACAGTATTTGACTTTCTCCGTCTGACTTATTTCGCTTAGCACAATACCCTCAAGGTCCATCCATGTTGTCATAAATGGCCAGATTTCATCATTTCTTATGGCTGAGAAGTATTCCATTGTCTATATATACCACTCCTTCTTTATCCATTTGTCCCTTGATGGGCACCTAGGTTGCTTCCAAGTCTGGGCTATTGTGAATAACGCTGCAATGAACATAGGGGTGCAGGTATCTTTATGCCTTTGCGTTTTCAAGTTCTTTGGATAAAGTGAACTGAATCTTCTGTGTATCTTCCTTGTCTTGACTTATGCTCAATCTTTCCTCTGGTTTCTTGAACATATGGAATACAATGATAATAACTAATGTAATGTCCTTGTCTACTAATTCCATCACCTTCACACCTCTAGATAAGTTTAAACTGATTGACCTTTTTTTCTTCATTATGGACTGTATTTTCTCACTTCTTTGCAGGACTTTTTTGCAGTGATTTTTGATTGAATGCCAGATACTTTGAAACTTACCTTCTTGGTCACTGGATATTTTTCTATTACTATAAATATTCTTGAGCTTGTTATGGAACATTCTTAAGTTACTTGGAAACAACGCAATCCCCAGATCTTGCTTTTAAGCTTTGTTGGTGCAAACAGAGCAGCATTTAGTCTGGGGTTAATTTTTCCCCACTACAAAAGCAAGATCTTTCTTAGTATTTTAACCAATGCCCCATGAATTATGAGTTTTCCACTCCAGCTGTCGGGAACAGGCTCTAGCTCATTCCCAGCCTTGTATGGCCTCTAGGCACTATTGTCTCTAATTATATAATATAATATAATTATATATGATTTACATTCATTTCAAATTTATTATATCCTAAATAGAACTCATCTTACTCCAAAAAGTCTATATTCTTATCTTCCGTGAACTGGCACCACAATTTTCTCATTGACCTAAACTGAAATTTGAACTCATCCTAGATTTCACCCATTTCTATCTGTCTGTCCCTATGTCCTGTAGACCCTTGAAAGCTTTCTGCCATTCTCACTGTTACAAGTTTAACTCAAGTTCTTATTATCTCTTATCTGGTCTTTTGCCATAGTTTCCTTGTGAGTGATTCCAAAACCTGGATGTGAGTCAGGATCACCTGGGGCATTTTGTAAAAATAAAGATCCCCAGTCTCAGTCCCCATAGCACACCTACTGGAGCACAATCTCAGGGGATGAGCCTAGAATACTCACAACTGGTTAATTAAAGGCATGCAGTACTTCTTAAAAAGACTCATCAACACTCATCGTTACATCATATTAGTCCATGTTTCTTAC
Source organism: Equus quagga (assembly GCF_021613505.1). Lineage (NCBI taxonomy): Eukaryota > Metazoa > Chordata > Mammalia > Perissodactyla > Equidae > Equus > Equus quagga. The sequence goes on from NC_060277.1 coordinate 5,547,634, forward strand.
AAAAAGCCATTCACTCATGCTGCTCTCTTTCCTCCTCCTAAAAAGAAGAGTAAGTCACCCTAACATGACAAAGAGAAACCACAGTTCAAGGTGCCACAATATGGCCCAGAAATGCCTCAAGCTTGAGATCTTTAATGATGGACGGTGTAAGTAAAAAGGCAAATGAGTATGAGTTTTCTATGAGCTAGAAAATTATCCGACTAACTCAGAATTGAAAACCTAGTTGCGACACTAAGTAATGAAAACATATTCCTTAAAATAAAATTTATCTTTTTCATGGTTTTCATGGATGAATTGTTATTGATTGTTTAAAGTAAGGATTTCTATCAGTTTTATCAGGAGATTTTAACCTGGTGCTGGAAACAAAAGACTTGTGAAACTCAGCATTACCTGGATTAAATGAGCCTCTTCTCAGATTCTGGTGGGAATCCCCCACATGCAGTGAAAATAGCTCTCCATTTCATTATTCTAACATTTGATCATCTTTATCAGAAATACATTCTCTAAAAATAGCAAATTTTCCTAAGTACATGAAAAAAAACCTTAAAAGTTTCTTAAAGTTCTACTTATAAGAAATATTCTTTTTACAAAATGATAGTGCTGATAATCAACCCCACATTTTTAAAAAAGAAATCGACAGCTGGCTCAGCGCTGACTGCGCATCAGTGCTCGGGGCAGATGGCATCTTGTGGCACGAACTAAAAATGACCTGTGCTGACAAACCTATAGTTCTCGTCACATTTGTTTTCTTGCCTTTGGAACAACTGAGCTCATAACGGCTTCTCTGTCTCATCTCCCTCCAAATACAACAGACACGTGCAAACGTTCCTTTTACAACATCTGGAACCTTCTGGGGTAACCCAGGAAGAGAGCTGTTTCTAACCTCAGCTTCTTTTGGAGTGAACTGGGAGCACAGTGCCCTCTTGTGGTAGATCTGTCGCTTTGCAAAGAATGGTAAATTTCTCTAGAAGGAACCCAAGGCAAGAATTTAAGACGGATGTGAATGTTGTCAAAAGGTTTGTTGGGCTTTGAGGATCTGTATAGAAATCTTGAATACAATTCTAATAGAATTTCATATTTTCTATTAGTGTATATATCAGTGTATAGAAACATATGGTGTATATATAATACATATATTCACTTGTATTACTTAAGAAGGACAAGAAAGTTCATCTATAGCCTTCTGAAAGGCATTTATTATAAAGTATTGGTTTTGAACCCAGACAAAGTTTCCTTCACGGTCTCTTGTCTTATGTATACTAGTAGAATCTATTGAAAATAATGGTATGCCAAGTGTTTCTAGCTGCTTCAAATTGAAACCATTAAACAAATAATAAAACATCCCAAAATTTATTGTCAATGTCCATTTGTGACAAATGCCGCTAAATTTTAATTTTCTGTCTTAAGAACCTGAATGTTTAGTGGTGTCTGGTATGATAAAAACATACCAGTTTTCTTGAATCTTGTTTAATGAATAGAAAGTTTCACATTATATTACCTGTCTGTGAGAATTCAGATATGTGAAAGAGATGGGTTAGGTAATGAAAGCTGTGCAAGTTAATTTCTATATTTTAAATGCACTTGAAGAGAGCTTCTTATATTAGAAGTGTATGCTGTGCCGACCATATGTCAGGTACTGCACTGCACACAATGTAGGTGGAGAGAAAGGATAAAGTCCTTACTTTCAAGGAGGACGCTGACTAGAGAAGCAAATAACTACCTACTGTGTTTAACTTGTTAAAAAATGAGTTTTTAGGTTGTATATTTATTTAGAAATAAACTGAATGTTAATTCAGTTTTTCCCCAAAGGAAGTACACTTACATGGCTAATTTTCCTATTTTTTCAACTTTCTAAAATAGAGTGTCAATCAAATTTCAACTTTAAAACTGTGCCTCATAGGATAGCACAGTATAGCCATCCTATGGGGTCTGTGTTAGCCAGGGTTCTCCAGAGCAACAGAACCAACAGGATATATACAGATATTTATAAGAGGAAATTTATTAAAGGAATTGGCTCACAGGGTAGTGGAGGCGGAGAAGAGTGTCTGCAAGCTGGAGAAGCAGGAAAGTTGGTGTTGTAATTCAGTCTGAGTCAGAAGCCCTGAGACTCGAGGGCAGGTGGTGTAAGTCACTGTCTTAGTCCAAGGCCCAAGCACCACGAACATCAATGGCCCAAGGGCAGAAGAAGATGGACATCACAGGTCAAGCAGAGAGAGAAAGAATTTACCCTTCCTCTGCCTTTTTGTTCTATTCAGGCCCTCAATGGATTGGAGGATGCCCACCCACCTATTGGTGAGGACGATTTGCTTTACTCAGTTCACCAATTCAAATGCCACTCTTTTTCTTGGACAGCCTCACAGACACTCCCAGAAGTAATGTTCTACCAGCTATCGGGCATCCCTTAGCCCAATCGAGTTGACACGTAAAATGAACTATGTCTATTCCTGCCTTCTGAATAGTCATAGAAGGTGGAAATTTGAGATCACAAGACATTCAGATACAAGAGGTTTCCTTTCTCATATAATTATCTTAGCACAAAATCTTCAGAACAAAGTAGGTGATACTGACTCATGCCCTAGGGGCTGTGCTGAACCATTCTGCAGCTTTCTGGAAGCTCCTGAGGGCCTGGAAATTAGCAGACTACATCTGGGAAGATGGGAAGAGGATTCTGCAGAATAAAATACCCATAGGATTTTGCTTCCTCAACCTGGGGACCCTGCAACTGAATTGAAGGTATATCTAACATATGATACTCCAACTCAGGAAGAAGAAAGCATGCCAAGAATCCTGTTGCTCTTTTCCACAAAAGAAGTGGTGCCTGTTCACACTGGAGCACAAAACTAGAGAGAGCCTTTCTCCTGGGTTTTGATTTGCAGGGCTCTAGAAAGATGCCGGGTTGACAGCATCTCCCACCCTCATCTGATTGGATACCTGACATTCCATTGTTCCTTTCTCACAGTGAATCAGATTCCCTTCTGTAGGCTTAGCACGTTCTAGGTACTGAGAAAAGAGCAGGGTGAGGGGAGAGAATTTGTAATCTTCTTTTCAAGATTTGCAGTCTGGTCCAAAAAAGTCTCAAAATAAGAAACAATGGGGACCAGTACAAAGTGGAGTACCATCAATGTCACAGAGATACAGCTGGGTGAGGATGGGGGTGGGGTGAGCACCCCCCGGGTGCCACCCTCTTCCTGCACATTTTATCATCTAGTCCTCAAATGCCTGGGAGGAATTTCCAGACACAGAAGGAAATCACACCAAAGATGATATGCTGCTTAGGTAGAGAATCTGGGATCCAAATACCAAAGATTTGTAAGACAATTACAATAACTAAGAGATGTAATTTCTTGAAGTTTGATTTACGCCATTTACTGTCCTAGGTAAGAATCCTGTGAAGTAGGCACAATCATTCCTATCCTGTGGATGAGAAGCCGAAGCTTAGGGAGATTAAGTAATCCCCTTCATCTCCCAAAAACAAACAGTGCTCAGCGAGGATTTAGGCTCAGTTCCATCCGAGTCTTAGGCGCATGCACTTGGCACTCTGCTAGGATGCTCTTCAGTCTGGACTCTGAGGCCTGTAATTTTGCCACCACTGCACCCTCTTCCATGTCTGTTCTCCCACAGCATGAACCACACATGTCATGGTGAGTTCAGTGAATATTGCTGTAGTCCGAGAAGATACAACATGGCCAGGAGCTTCTTGCTGAAAAGCGCACATCTCTAAAGGGTTCAGCTCTTTAGTGTTCTCTCCTGGTCACCAGATGGAGATAGGGTCAAATAAGTTTGGGAAACACTTGGTTCAGCAACATTAAAAAGTTTTTTCTTTTTTTAATTGCAGAAATTCTCTGTATCATTAAATCGTGGTGGTAATAATTGTAATACTCCTTGTTAACATGTATCAAGCAGGTATGTGCAAGGTATTTTGCTAAAAGTTTAATATATGGCACCTGGTTTCGTGCTCACAGAATAAAAGGAATCAGAAACTACTATTGGCCCATTTAATGGGTGAGAGAGTAGTGGCAGAGCTGGTGAGTAACTCGTCCAGGCTCCTCTGTTGAAGGACTGTCTCTGAGCATCATGAATCTCCACGTGAGGCTGGGTAAGCATCAGTCCACAGCATGTCCCAGGCAGTTTGAACTTGGAAAGCTTTTTGATACAGCAAATCATGGGATTCATTTCTTCAGGAAATATCCTGCTAAAAGCCACTGTAATAATAAAACTCATATTGAGAAGCACCATGTGCCAGCCCAGTTCCCCAAGAGGGCTCTGCATAGAATATATAATTAGTCCTTGAGTATTAGTACTGTCTCCTGTTTAGGATGAAAAACCCAAGTCCTGGAGCAGGTCCAGGCTTGCCTAAGGTGAGGGAGCAGGTGAGCCCTGTCGGCCGGCAGAGCCTCTCATCCCAGCCTTGCTCTCCTCTCCAGCCACCTCGCACCACCTGCAGCCGTTCTTCCATGCTGTGGCCCAAACTCTTGCTTTCTGGGAAGCAGAACTTGGATTTGAAGGGTGGCAGAGAGACACGAGAGACCTGGAGAGAAGGGCCAGCCGGGGCGCAGGTGCATTTGGTCAGCAGAAAGGCAGGACCGGAGATCTGCACGGGACACGGGAGAGAGGCTGGTAAGGCCGAGGTGAGGGCACCAGGGCCAACCTGAGGGAGGGGGGAAGTCACCCCAGGCCACAGGGAGAGCTAGAGCGGGCGGGGGCGAGGTGAGCAGATGTGGAGTCAGAAGTTTGTGTTGGGGCTTGCAGGCAGCCTTGGGGAGGTAGAGGGAAGCCTCAGCAGTTCCACGCGTCCTGATGACCTCCGGGAGGCGACACAGCGGCCTTCACCCGGGGAGCTTGAGGGCTGGCAGAACCAGGACTGGGACCTGGGAGGGGAGCAGGCTGCGCTGCCCGCGGAACACGGGAGGCTGTGCGCGGCCTCTGCCTGCTGCTCCCCTGCCCCCGGGGGTCCACAGGAAAGGCTGGCACCTTCGTCCTAAATGGGCAGAGAAACGGTAGAGGGGGCCCCATCCATACCAGACAGGAGGTCTTATTTCATTAGGTTTCCTCGGACTCAACTGCCAGCCCCAGATGGGGCCTGCAGGAGAAAACCTACAAAAGATCTTTCTATTGGCAGCTCCTGCCCAGAATTCGTATAGTAAAAGGCTCTGTTCCCTGGAATTTCCACTCATTGGTCCTTACTAGAGAGTTACACCTTTAAGACACAGCAATGATCAATGCTCCCAAATGCCAAAGATAACTCCTTCCAAAGACAGCAAGGCAAACAGCCTGCTGAGGGCGGAGGCCCATGGGGAGCAGTATCCCCAGGCAGCACAGGGGGGCCCTGCTGGCTGATTTTAGCAGCTTCCCCGGAGGACACCCCTGGCCGGCAGAGGCACCCTGCAGGCCAGCTGGAGGGCGGCTGCGCCGCGAGGGGAGCCCTGCTCCTATTTAGTCTGGCTGGCTGATCAAGACAAGGAACAGGATGTGCTCCTTCCACAGCTGCAGAACCCGCCTGTCGTGGCACTGGCTGTACCGGGAGCAGGGGCCTGTCCTGGATTATTAATATTCTGGAAAGTTCTCTCATAAAACTGGAGAGGTCAAAACCTTTGTTTTTCTCTCTGTTACAGAACTGTAGGAAAGAGTAGCTAACCATGTCAGGAGCATGTTTCTCAAATTGGCCACGACGAACCCCCGGAGTGATCATGATGGAGAAAAGACCACAATTAGAAGGCACTGAGAGGAGCTTCAAAGGACTCCATTGGCTTCCTCTAGCTCTGTAAAAAGTCCAAGAGATAGGTTTCCCGAGCCATCTGGAGCTCCTCTTCGGCAGGGTTGAGTCTAGTCTATACTCCGCAGGAGGAAGTCGCTTGCGTAGTTGGAGACGTCTCCTGTGCATTGGAGCCAGTGGCTTGATGTCAACCGTGCTGGAGAACAAACCTAGTTGTACACCAACCTGTTGAAAAGAAGTCTTCCCACTGCTTAGGCAGACTTTGACAGGGATGGACGCCTAGAGCTCAAATAACTGTAGGGCCCTGAAGACATGTTCTCAGCGAATTTCTAAGAAGAAATATGAACAGAAGAGAATATAGATGAAGAGGTTTTGAAACTTATTCCCACATGATATAGGAAAAAGAAAAGACAATGCTAATAAAGTTTTTAGAAGGTGAGGTAGTATGAATTTTATTCAAAAGCGTTTACCTCCACAACTTTTTACTCACAGTTGGCTATGTAGTGACTATTACGTGTATTATAGTTTACAGATTTGTTCAAAATTGAAAAATATTTCTATTGGTAGTATTTTGTCTACAAAGTTAGATTAACGTCTAAACATTACATAAACTTCTTCAGTGGGGTAGTTACTTATTGTCAGCTGGTGACAAAATGTGATAACCAAATTTGGATTATTCTAACATAACATTGCTTTAGAGAGCAGATTAATTTCATTTCTGATTGATGCCCTTTACTTGTACTAGAAATTATCTTTTAGGGGCCGGCCTGGTGGCACAGTGATTAAGTGCGCACATTCCGCTTCGGGTAGCCAGGGGTTTGCTGGTTCAGATCCCGGGTGTGAACATGGCACCACTTGTCAAGCCATGCTGTGGTAGGCATCCCACATATAAAGTAGAGGAAGATGGGCACAGATGTTAGCTCAGGGCCAGTCTTCCTCAGCAAAAAGAGGAGGATTGGCAGCAGATGTTAGCTCAGGGCTGATCTGCCTCAAAAAAAAAAAACAAAAACAAAAACAAAAAGAAATTATCTTTTAGGAAAAAATGACCTATACCCAAAGTTCTGATACGGTATGATTTTTGAAAGCTAATAAACCAGATTTTTCCTTTTTTTTTAAGGTATGCTTTTAAAATTTTTTTGGTGAGGAAGATTGGCCCTAAGCTAACATCTGTTGCCAATCTTCATGTTTTTTTTCTTTCTCTCCAAAGCCCCAGCACATAGTTGTATATCCTAGTTGTAAGTCCTTCTAGTTTTTCTATGTGGGATGCTGGCGCAGCCTGACTTGATGAGCAGTGTGTAGGTCTGCGCCCAGAATCTGAACTGGTGAACCCTGGGCCGTGGAAGTGGAGTGCGCAAACTTAACCACTACGCCACCAGGCTAGCCCCAACACCAGGCTTACCTTAAAAGGATGTATACTAAAAACTGAAAGCAACTTCCTTTCCTCATCTCCTCTATTCCAAAATCAAACAAACAAATAAACCGAACAGGTTTCCTGTGCGCACATGTGTCTTCATTAGAAGAACAGGAACTCTCAGTTCCGTTAATTGTTCAGTAGCAAACAATGTGTAAGCTTGTGAGCAGGAGCTTTGAGAAGTGCCAAAAGAGTAATATTATTCTAGAAACCACAATTTTTATCTGTTTTTAATGGTCTGGAAAGGTATTGTATTGTATTTTTTGCCTGACACTTCACTCTGGATGGTGTTCTAAACAGAGCCTCAGGAGGGCAGCCTCAGGTGGGCAGCTGGACCCTATCCTTGGAGAGGGAAGAACAGAGCTGAGTAAAGAAGAAAGCGGCTGTGTTTGTCCACACTGAGCTAATAAATACGACCTAGGCAATTCCTCCTGACTTTGGGGAGTCGCCAGGTGCACGTGGATAAAGGAAAACCCAGGGACACAGGAAGCAGAAAGGCCAATGTTTGCTCTTGGTATCTGGCTGTTAAAACAATTTACGCACATCGCACTGGGTGAATGAGGCGAGGCCAATGGGCTGAGCAGCGGCATAGGAGGGGACCTGTGCCGGGACGTGGAGGGCGTTCTCACATCCTGTGAAACTTGGAGCTAGTGTTATTTTCTGCAATAAAGCTATGGAAAATACTGGAAGGTTTGGGCAGGCGGTTTGAAAACAAAAATTGTACTCCTTGTAATTGCCTGCCTGCTCTCCACCAGCCAGGGTATGCAGAAGAGGAACAGCTCAGCTGAAGATCATTTTCTCTTGCTCCGATGCCCATATGCAATGATTGATTCTTAAAGGTCACTGGATGGTGTGCCAGCACATTTTTGTACGAAGAGTCCAGCTTTCTGTTTTGACGTTAGTCGGATATGCATGTGGCACCTGAGCAATAAGGAGACCGGGAAGAATAGATTTTCTTTTGGCTCAATTGCTGTCAGCTTGGAAACTCTTATATTCTCTGTGCCTCATTTGGCCTAGACACCTCCAACCCCAGGCCAAATGAGGCACTCAGACATCCCCAAGCCCATAAAAAAATCTTTGGGGTGTATGTGTGTGTGTTTGGTGAGGAAGATCGGCCCTGAGGTAACAACTGCTGCCAGTCTCCTTTTTGCTTGAGGAAGATTATTGCTGAGCTAACATCTGTGCCAATCTTCCTCTATTTTTGTATGTGGGATGCCGCCACAGCATGGCTTGATGAGCAGTGTGTAGGTCTGCGCCTGGGATCCGAACCCATGAAACCCCAGCTGCCCAAGCAGAATGGGTGTGGTATTTTTATATCACAGTCTTAAACTTTTACCCTTTGTCTCTTTTCCACTCTGTCCCCTCTTCAACTTCCCCCTTTCCCCCTTCCTTCCTCACTCTTTTTCTAGACCCTTACTATGTCTGTCAGGTACTGGGCAGCTGCTGGGGATGGATACAGGCATACAAAACAGTCTTGGCATCAGGGTGTTTACAGGCTAGTGGGAGACCTGGAAACGATTAGTAGTAATACATCATATGAGTGCCATAAGGGACACACGGACAAAGTGCCATGTGTCCTGGACAATGACCTGCAAACCATTACAAGTCCACACTAATTGCTAATATAATACAATTAATTTTGGTATCTATCTATCTGATCAATAAATAGTTGTTGAAGCTTTTGATTTTTACCTTTTCCTTCTTTTAAAAAAGTTTCCTTGTACTTAGAAGGCTTCCTTGACTGATTCATTTCAACCAAGATTTAATGAATGCTTATTAAGTGTCAGTCAACATAGTGCTAGGATTTTGGGGTGACAAAGATGCATAGAAAAGGTCCCAGACTTAAAATAGCTCTTGGTCTTATGGATGAGACAGACTTTCAAAGTAATGCTATATAATTCAGGTAGGTAAGTCCTAGAAGTTACTTGTGAAGTGCTAAGAGAACACAGAGCAAGAAGAGGTTACTCTTCTCTGACAGACTATTTGGGAAATGGGTGGGTCAGGTGAAGTCACAAAGAAGGGGCGACATTTGAGCTAATGCTTGAAAATGACTAAGAGTGGCAGACTGACTGGTGCAGTGTGTCTATTTCAGATTTTACCTAAGTGTAGGTGCAATGCAGAGAGTTTTCACAGCTATGGAGTGCAAATATCTCAAAATGAATTGTTGCCCATCCTTGGTCTTAAGTCTTTTGGCTGCCTTCACTGCTCCAGTCACGTTCCTCAGCCCTGGCCGTTTCTCAAAGCCTCTCCTATTTCGCTCTGCTCTTCCTTGTCTCTGGCCCATCACCCTTTCGTGTCTTACAAGGTAACTCTCCACCCTCCACTCACCTCTGAGCCTACTTTTCATCACCGAAGGACTTATTGATAGGCACCACTCAACAAGGAACCACCTGCTCTAGGTCTCATCACATAGCAGAGGCGTTGAAGTTTCAGCCTTTCCCCCTCTCCCAATAGAGATTTATTTTTTCACTATTAATTATTCAAACACCTACTCAACCCCCTAGAAAGTAGAAATCACCACAGTCAGTTTTCGTTTTGGATAATTTTCATCCCTGTGAATTACACTTGACTCCTGACTTCATGCTTTTTCAGGTATTTTATACTAGTATCATTTGTTCATATTAACCTGAAACTCATTATATCACATCTCTCCAATATATCATTAATCACATCACTATAGTAAAACATAAATGCAATTATTGCCTACCCTGCCGGGTCATTGCATGCTGGTCAAATATGAGCCTACTGCCAAGCTCTCAATTTCCTTTTCCTTTTTTAAAATTTTAATATTTTATTTAACTCAATATATTAAAAATATGATGTTTCTACGTGTAATACTGGAAAGAGCGATTAAGTCTTTTTTTTTAGCAGACAGTCACCACAGTGCTGCTGCTGCTTTTTTTTTTTCAGCAAGATTGGCCCTGAGCTAACATCTGTTGTCAATCTTCCTCTTTTTTTTTTTCTCCCCAAAGCTCCAGCACATAGTTGTATATCCCAGTTGTAGGTCATTCCAGTTCTCTGCAGGATGCCTCCTCAGCATGGCTTGATGAGTGGTGCGCAGGTCCGTGCCCAGGATCCGAACTGGTAAACCCTGGGCCGCCGAAGTGGAGCACGCAAACTTAACCACTGGGCCACGGGGCCAGCCCCGCAATGAAGTCTTTGGGGCCAATGTTTTCTAGACGATCAAGTCTTGACCATAAGAATCAGTGACAATAAAGAGACCAACTACAGAATAAGGTAAGTTAATGAACAGCAGGCAGCTAAGCGGTTTGAAGGGACGAAGTCAAAGTTTGGCAGTTCCCCATTGGTTAAGTTCTGTGGGTTATAACAATGAATTCCGCTGTTGTCTTTCTGCTTTAGCTTAACTGAACTCAAGTAGCTCCATGGTTTTTAACTTCTGAGAAGAAGCATGCCAAGTCACTTTTTAGGGAGTCTGCATTTTCTGAACTTTTCCTAAATTTTCTCTTTGAAAGTGAAGAAAATATTACTTTCTGAGAAAAGGTATGTTGTTGGAACAACTGCATACAGCTTAAAATAGTGGGAATTGAACATAAGAATGCCTGAAGGGCTAGAGCCAAATTGTAGATTTTGGTTACTATATTGACTTAAAACACCTCCCAAAGGGGAAGGAACAGCATTATGATAGTTTATATTAAAAATCCAATTGATATTTGAAAAGCAGCTGTATTTTATGGTATAAGATTTACTTCTCTTAAAATAACATTTCATTTATTTTTCTGAGAACTCAGTATCAATTCAGCTGGCCTAGGATACTGGATGTTATCGGTCGGCTAACTAAATTTAGTTTTGTAACCATGAAATAAAAATCAGAACATTCTACCACAAAGTATAGATTAAGTTTCTTCACAATTTTTAAGAATGCCAGGTTTCCTTTTAGTTCATAAACGTCATTCTCTTCCTAAAGCACTTAAGTTTTCGAATGAGGAAGTGAGACCTGCCAACTGAAAATGGCTGATTATCCGTGTGAATCCAGTACTGTGCCCCTTTGGAACTTACTGTTTGGATACTAAACAGAGAATAACAACATTTTTATGTGTCTGCTGGGGAACAGCATCTGTTGTTTCTAGTGATGAACCTGGAGAGTTTTTTTTTTTTTAAATCTTTCATCTATGCCTATATTCTTTAATTTTGACAGGAAACAACACTGTGACAACACCCTAGCTCCCAATGTCCAAATTTATCTGCCGGCTAATCCACGGGCTGCCGTTTGTCTTTGTGCAGTAGCAATAGATTGGCAGTTCTCCTAACTTTCTTTGTTGGTCACTTCTGAGCTCAAAAATGCATTTTCTGTGGATACAACGAAAGGAAGAATGATTTTTATTCCAGAAGTCCAAATTTTATTGCATGTCGTTTCGTTGATGGACCTTTTATCTATATCAGTGACTGAAGCACTTTTAAGTAATTCAGCGAAGTCATGATTTATGCTCTTAATCCTTCCCCAGGCAACATCCACCCCCTAATTTGGGATCATCTTATTTTTTTAAAACATACCACATTTAGATGTCGTATGAGGCTTCAAAGTTGGTGCTAAATATAGTATCAGGCAAGACGGTTACCCTGGTCAGCAGCCATGTGAGAAGGTCTTGGGGTATCAGGGATTGATAATTTACCTAAAATCCTGGGCTTCGGGTACAGTAAAGAACCCATTTGTCAAGTATCCAATGGGTAGCTCAGGGGGTGGTGGATGTTTACAGTACAGCTTCGCACGCAGAATAAATGCTTTTGGGCATTTATATATAAAGGATTATACATGTAAAGGATGTGGATATAAATGTTGTCAAAGGCCTAATTTATTTCCTTGAGCAATCTCAGTTTCGATGGTGGAAACAGTTTCTTTAGGTATTGTGAGGGCCACTGCTTCTAGAACGTGCCCTATTCCTCAAATATTAAAATGATAATTAGACTGTTATCTAAAGAGATGAAAAGTATCTGATTCTCATTATATTCCCATGAAAGAGGCAGATGACAGACACCATTACCCTAATTTTAACTAAAAGATTAATATAATCATTAAGTTATTGAAAACATTAATTGAGGGACTAATAGGTGTCAGAGAGATTCCAGATGTTGAAATATATAGATACAACTCCTTTTCTGAGAACAGCTAAAAATCTGTGCACCGTCTAGTGCAGATTACAACTTGGTAACCCAGGGTTAGATGCAGCCAGCAGAAAAGTTTGTTTTGATCTGCATAGTTTTTAAAAAATATATTGATAGAGTTGAAATAAAGATACTTTCCTCTTCAAATCTGGATTTTTAGGCTTCCCTTGAAAACCTAACGTTGGGCTACTGGCTAGGTGGGACATGCATGATTTTGCGCTTCCCACTTCCTGGTAAATATACCATCCCACCTCATTCATTTGTAGGTAGCAGTAATGCAAAGGAGAGAATGTGAGCCTCTATAAGACTTGATAATTCAATGGGTGTGAGGGACAATGGGGAGCACAGTAAGTAGAATGTTAAGATGGCCCCATGACCTTCACCTCCTGGTGTTATTTCTGTGATTGTGTTATGTTGTATGACAAAGAGGAGATTATCCAGATGGTCCTAATCTAATCACATGAACCCTTTAAAAGCTGAGAGTTTTCTCTGGCTGGGAGCAGAAGAAGTCAGAGAGATCTGAAGCATGAGAAGTACTCAACACTGTCATGAGAAGGACTCAAAGACTCGCCACTGCTGGTTGAAGATGGAGAGGGGAGGGCCAAGGACTGCCTCTGGAAGTGAAAGCGACTCCCAGCCATCAGCAGCAAGAAGACGGTGACCTGGGTCCTACAACTCTAAGGAACTAAATTCAGCCAACAGTTTGAATGAGGTTGCATGGAGATTCTTCTCCCAGAGCCTCCAAATAAGAGCCAGCCCAGCTAGTACCTTGACTTCAGCCTTGGGAGACCCTGAGCAGAGGACCCTGTTGAGCTCACTGGGCCTTTGGGCCTGCAGAACAAGGAGATAATAGATGGGTGTCATTGTAGGTTGTTAAGTTTGTGTCAGTAATTTTTAGGACAGTAATAGAGAAACCAGTCCAGCGGGGAAATAACTAAAGTCAACATGGGTGACTAGAAACATCGAGTCTCCTTAAGTAAGATTGTGAATGTTGAGAGAGGGAATCATATAGAAAAAGAAATATAACTGAAGTTAATTTTGGAATCGGATCCTTGAGTGGGCCATGCAGTTTTATTCATTCATTCTTCATTCATTCAGAAGCATTTATGGTGCATATACCGCATACCAGGCACTGGGCGTGGTTTTGAAGATACTGACAAAATTCCCCTGGATCCAATTTCTGGCACATAATAACCACTCAATGTTATGTTGGATTGAATTGAATTGTATTATGTGTCTTTGAGAGGCCTGAGTTTAGCACCTTAAAATTCTTAAGCTGTGTAGTGATTAAATGCCTGTATCTTCAGAGCCCCTCTGTTGAATATTTTGTTGAATATTTTTAACACACGTGTATTAGTTTAATTCTTCCCTCTACAATTTAGGTATCATATTGTGTGTATGTTTGAAAATTGAAAATACCATTCTTACGGTTCACCACCCAATCGATGGACTGGGCAAACTGGGTTCCCCTGTCCGCAGGTTATTCCTCTGCCTGAAATCCACAGCAAATGGCAGGCCATAGCGTCTGTCTCCTGACTTGCTGTCATGATGTACCCAGCGGGAACACTGTTGCTCAGGAGAGGATCCTGATGTCCTGCTGAAGTTTGTTTTGTTCTGTACAGTTTCATTGCAACAAACATCAACAACTATAGAGTTGCAAAGGGCTTTGCAAGACTTTCCTTGGGTTTCCATTTCAGATTTGCTGTACATTTCGTGTCGTTATGGTGAGCGATTTCAGATCTCTGGAGCTGTGCTCTGCTTGAATCATGACTTTCCTCTGTGCATTAACTGTGGAAAAATCAACAACCGGCATCTAATTAAAATTCTGGAAAAAGGGCATGTTCATTTGCTTCTGCCCTCATGGCCTTCTTGTCTTATTCCAGCTTGGCTTAAATCATTTGGTACCAATATTTTCATCAGGCTGTTTTGATACAAATGGAATTTCTTAAAAGGATAAAATGAAAATTTTAGTTCCTAAAATTTGACTTAATCTAGTTAAAGCAGCAGATAGAGAAAGAAGAGATTTTAAAATATCAGCATAAACAATTTCACTGTAAAATATAATTGTATCTTTAAAAGTACTCAGAATCAGCAGGAAGTTTTAAAACTTAATATAGAATGCATATAAGTAATAATATACAAAGTGTGAAGATTTTATAAATTAATAGACTGCTTATAGTTAATAATATTGAAAAAATATAGAGAGATAGATGTCTTAAAGTCATTTACAAATAAAGATTTATTGAAAGGAAAAGTAAGGTTCTCTCTCAACGTCTTCACCACTGCCTTCTCTCCATTTACCTCTTCAGGAAAACCTCCTCGCTCGCCCTGCAAAACATTAACCTCCCCTTGTGTCCTAGATTCTAGTCTCTATCAGATTATTCCATTTTATCGTCTCAATAAATTATCAATAACTGAAAAGATCACGTTTATCCTGCTGTTGTCGTGCTTCTTGTCCATGCTCTCCAGTCCCTGAATAGAATGTCAGCTCCTTGAGGAAGTTCTTTCTTTCTCACATCTTATCATCGGTGCCTAATACCTGGCAGGTGCCAATAATTATTTGCACACAGATTTGCTTGCTATTCAAATATGGTAAATAATTTTGCCATAAACATACGTAAAGGTGCAAAAACCAGGATAAATACAAGCACTAAGATACAGTTTTTTAATCTCTTTTTTTTTGGTGTAGTAGAAAAAACAGTAGATGTAGCATATGCATAACAGTTTCCCTCCTTCATTCATTCGTCCATCCATCCATCCATCCATCCATCCATTCATTCATTCATTCAAGACACATGTATTGAGAGCCAGTTATGTTCAGATACTCTTCTCTCTCTTTGATTTACTACTTGTGTGACCTTAGACATCACAATCTGCCTGAACATTTTTCCTTTTCTATAAAACAATGATAATGATCCTCATCTACTTGACCCATGAAGTCTAAGTAAAATATTTTATGTGAAAGTGCTTTGAAAACTGTGAGGCACTCTACAACAGAAAGACATTAACATTGTGACTAACATGTCGTCAATAGGAATGAACTTACTCATATAAATGAGGGCCAGAAAAGTAAGAATATTCATTGACTTATATTCAGATCCCTCTTCAGTTCTCATATGTGCTCAGGCAAATGGAGGCTAAAGATAAATTTCTATGTAATTTTTGCATGGGATTTGAAAGAAAAAATCATATACTGTGTGAATAAAAACACACTTATTTATTCATTTTTTAAATTCATTTATTTTACAAACATCTATGTACCAAAACTACATGCAAAGCACTATGCTGGCATCCCCATATTTAGAGAAGGTAATTTAAGGATAAATCTGTGTTATTCCAAGCCTTTAAAAACCAGTTGAGGGAGCTAGGCTGGTAGTGCAGTGGTTGAATTCACACAATCCGCTTTGGCGGCCCAAGGTTCGGATCCCGGGTACAGACTTATGCACCCCTTGTCAAGCCATGCTGTGGCAGGTGTCCCACATATAAAGTAGAGGAAGATGGCATGGATGTTAGCTCAGGACCAGTCTTCCTCAGTAAAAAGAGGAGGATTGGTGGCAGATGTTAGCTCAGGGCTAATCTTCCTCAAAAAAAGAAAACAACAACAATTGATCAAATGATTTCAAATATTTTAATATCCCTAATCATTTAAACAAAGTCTGGATTATTGTCTTGTTCCCACTTTTTTTTTTTTTTTTAAGATTTTGGTTTTCCTTTTTCTCCCTAAAGCCTCCCAGTGCATAGTTGTGTATTTTTAGTTGTGTGTCCTTCTAGCTGTGGCCCATGGGACACCGCCTCAGCATGGCTTGATGAGCAGTACCATGTCTACACCCAGGATTTGAACCAGCGAAACCCTGGACCCTGGGCCACCGACGCAGAGCACATGAACTCAACCACTGAGCCACAGGGCTGGCCCCTTGTTCCCACTGTTAGTTGAGGGTATTGGCATCAGGTAATGCTGATTGTAGGGAAGAGTTTTAGAACACTCAATCTGTGCCAGTACTGAGCAGTACTCTGCTTGCATTATACAATTTAATACTGGCAACAAATCTAAAGGATAGATATTCTTATTTTGCAAATTGGATAACCAAGGCGACACGACTCTGAGGCCATACTCTTTGCCACTATTTTGTACTAACTCAGTTTGTTGTCTGAATGCTTAGACTCTCCATATTATATAAAGATTAGTAGCTCAGTAATGTAATATGTTGGTGGTAATTACTGTCCTGGTTGAGCCCAGGTCCTAACTTGTATGTGTAGATCACAGAAATGTACAAGAACTAGAATCCTGTAGGTATAAGCAATTTTCCGTGTTGTCTTTCCCATATGCCACATTTTGGCAGCACAAAAAAATGGATTCATTACATGTGGACAATATAGTAATACCTCCAAAAAGCTGGGAAATGTTTCAAAGCTTGTCAAGCCAAAGCCTGCAGCAAACCCTTCTTTGACATCACACAGCTACAGATGTCCCAGCATGTCTGCCTCTGAGAGCCATGTGCTCAACAGGAGCGATGAGGATCATGGCACACCATATGTTGGGAAGCACGCTGGATTCCAAATGGCATTGAGTCTTTCTCGTCACTTAACTTCTCAAATGCAGAGGCAATCATCCTTTAAAAAATAGTAAGAGTGCCTAGTTCTAATAAGAGAACTATTACAAGAGAGAAACTCTCCTTAGCTCAATATGATAAAAATCAGATGTGGTGTTTGTCTATTTACGTAAGTAGAATTCTTATTGAAATCCATGACTGAGAGAGATTAGAACAGACAACAGTTACACTGAAGTTTGGCTTTGCTGGAACTGAGATATGCCAAGAGGGAGGTTAGCCATCAAGCGCCTCATTCTAAGCCTGCTCCAGAGATTCCTTGTGCAACTGGAGGACCATGTCTGCAGCTGCTACAAGCCCAAATCTGAAACAGGTTCAGAACTCACAGTTAACATTTAGTCTAACAATCTGCTGAAATTTGCTCATGTGATTGGCAAGAAACCCAAAGTAGCCCCTGTTTCTTTACTCAGGGAGTCATCTAGAAATGTGGACAAGGTGATATGGTGTACCTACCGTTATGATCAGATCTTCCCCTTTTTCTACATAGAGCTCTGTGTATTACATACAGCCTAGAACAAGGCGTCCAGGGAAGTCTAGACTTAGAAGGAGAGCATTACTGTCACTGTCCTGTTTACCTTCACTGCCACTGTCTCAACGTGCTCTGAGTCTCTTCCTCTTCTGTAGGAAGGTCCAATGAGCTGGAGATCAGAGTCTCGGCTCTTGTCCCACACTGCTAACAATAAGCCATGTGTGACCTTGGTTATGTTTCCTCATTTCCTCAGCTAATGAATGAGAGTTTGGAAGTTTCTTTTTAAATCTAGAAGTCTCTCTTTGTTTTTGTTTTTTTTTTTTGAGACTTTAGATCTTTGCTCATATCTCTTCTATCTTGAACCCAAACACTGTAAAGAGTCTTCTTCAAACTCAACCATTCTTTTGTTTAGTGACTTTATTCTTCAAGTAGGACACACCGTATATTGTCCAAGTTACTGAGTCTTTGGGGACAAAGGAGGGACTAAGAGATATCAATGATTTGTAGAGTTTTTATTGGAAGGGAGGGAAACGATAACAGGCCTATGACTGTTGCCAGCATTTGGAGGGGGACTTTGCTTGGGAGAGCGGAAGAGCAGCCAGTTTCCTGGTGCTTCCTTGTGATGTATGAGAAGGAGGTTTTGAAACCCTCAGCCAAGCTCAGCAACCCAGAATGTGATTGTCTCCACATCCTTTCTGACATTAAAATTGTATATTCTTATTATTTCGTATGACTATTGCTTCATTGGTTCAATGTTAGTTCTACTTTTTTTCAACTCAAAAATAAGTTTATATTATAAAAGTTAATTGTTAATCAGTAGCACAAAACTAAGAATACACAGATACAAATGGTGGTAAAGCATCCTGAACAATAACCCATGCTAGTGAAATACAAAATAATATATGTTACATCATCGCATAGTATGAAACAAATTTTTAGTTATCTTAAATGGTTAAAAAAAAAAAAGCTTGTTAAATTAGAAAAGGAAGAGCTGCATAAAGGCTTCGGGAATACTTCTGAATAAGAGAATCAAAAACACCCTTTTAAAAGGTTTTTAGGCATTGCCACAAGGTGGTGTGAAGAGCCCAGTCTAATTTAGTTGTCTTGCAGCAAGGAGAGGCTAAGGGAGGTTAGAAGGGGAAAGTGCCCCTCAGAGGAGGAACAGCAGAGACATGGAGCGGTGGGTGGGTGGGAGGAGGGTAGGGCATGTTTGCAAATCAAGAAACTTAGGACAAGCCTGTCGTGCTTTCTCCAGAGGTTGAGTTCCTCCCTTTCGTTAAGACAGCAATGCTTCTCACACCTCCTCCTCCTTGGCTAACATGAATCCCTCTTTCTTTCTAAACTGCCCTCAAAGAGGATTTTTGTCTCTGGAAGTAACTACACAATACATATACCCTACAGAGTGCAACTTTCCCTCTGTAACCATAACACATTTCTGAGTTAAAAGTCCATGACTGTCGGGGCCGGCCCGGTGGCGCAGCGGTTAAGTTCGCATGTTCCGCTTCTCGGCGGCCCGGGGTTCGCTGGTTCGGATCCCGGGTGCGGACATGGCACTGCTTGGCAGCCATGCTGTGGTAGGCGTCCCATGTATAAACTAGAGGAAGATGGGCACGGATGTTAGTTCAGAGCCAGGCTTCCTCAGCAAAAAGAGGAGGACTGGCAGTAGTTAGCTCAGGGCTAATCTTCCTCAAAAAAAAAAAAAAAAAAGTCCATGACTATTTTCATAGAACGTGAACTGCCCAGTACTATAACCTATAACCAATGATCCCAAGAGACTGGTTATCCCTGATAAAGGATGACGCATGTCAGCCACATTCCTCCCTTCTTAACTGGAGAGAACTGGAAAAGCATGAAAGAGGGTCATTATATCAAAGAGACATCCCACAGGCTTCAGCTTGAAGTGGTTGGAAGAGCACCCTTCTGAGTGTTTCAACATTTTCCATCTGGGCTGTCGACGTGCGTTGCCAGAGCAGGGCAACGTTGGAGGAAGTCAGCCTGGAAAATCCCCTGCAGGGTATTGATTTTCCTTTTCCCAGAGAAAGGTCTGGGCATGAGAGCAAAGTCCTGCTGTTCTTACTGAGTCACCTTCTTTGGGGTGGTTGGTTTTTCTACAGATTTGCAGAGCTGAGATTTACCAGCCCAAAAATGATTTAGAGAACTTTATTTTCCCGGTAAATATTACTCACTCCCAGGGCAAGTGTTCCCCTGTAAGATTATCCTTAATCAGGGATGTTCCTCAAGAAGTAAGTTATAGATAACTTTTGAGTGAAAGAGCTGCCTAGTGCATAAGTATACGTCCACTCTCCATTTACAAGACTAGTGATTGATTGGTCTCCAGTACTGGTGCTTTATAGGTCAAGGTGATCAATACTGTGTTTCTTTCCCTCTGCAGAGCGTGTTTCTCTGACTGCAATTGTGGGTACAAGAGGAGCAACAAAGAAAAGCAGATCCAAGCTCCCCTACTGTTTTAAAGAGAGAGTCGATTACATTTGGAAAAGTTCTTTGCAAGAAGTGGAGTTACCGACGGACCATGGATATTGAGCATTTGGAGTGATTCAATTTAACACGGAGGATTCACAGTTCTAGGTTTGCAATATCAATGTTAATAAAAGCTAACATTCATTGAGCGCTTAGCATGTGCTAGGCAGAGTGCTATGGACTCTACATGTTTCATCTTTACAATAGCCCCGTGAGTTAGGTACTCTTATTACCTCTATTTTATAGGTAAGACAACCGTGGCACAGAAAGGTTAGACAACTTGCCTAAAGACACACAACTGCTAAGTGGTTGAGAAGGGATTTGCAAGCAGCCAGGCCAGGTTACAGAGCCCAATCTCTTAACCACCATGTGATTCAAGCTCTGTCTGGAATGCTGCAGGTGAACACGATCGCACAGTATAAAATCAATGGGCTCAGCACTTCAGCACCTGCCCTAGTAAAGAATTCATCTATTTGGAATACACTTGCAAACCAAAAAAAATAAAGCAGCTGTGAGCTGCTAAAAAGCACATACACACCAAATCGAGGCCCCAAGGCACAGTTACAGTGTTCTTGGGAGGGCATGGCTGGCCCTCAGTTAAACTGTATTTACTGTTACTGGGCATGCGTCGCAGACATTACCGTATCACACAACTTATCTGTTGTCACTCTAGACAGAACTGGTTTCCAAATTCAAGGCTATTCAGATCTGCAGTCACTGACGTCTACACTCACAGTGGTACCGAGGGGTAGTAGGACTTTGTAGTAGTCTGAGTACCCAGGAAAAGATGGGAAAACACTAAAGGAAAAAAAAGTTTTGAAACTTTATATAGGGCCATTTAGTGCAAATTTTTGTCAATTTTAGTATACCTCAGGAGCATCATAACCTTGCAACAGAGCTCATTAAGAAGTGTTCATGAGCCAGCCTTGATGGCCTAGGGGTTAAACTTTGTTACGCTCCACTTCAGAGGCCTGGGGTCACTTCCCAGTCACCACATCCCCTGTCAGTAGCCGTGTTGTGGTGGCGGCTCACGTAGAAGAACTAGCAGCACTTACAACTAGGATACACAACCACGCCCTGGGGCTGTGGGGAGGGAAAAAGAAAAGAGGAAGATTGGCAGCAGATGTAAGCTCACGGCGAATCTTTCCCTGCAAAAAAACCCACTGCTCCTATATTTAAAAAACAAAAATTCATGCTGGTGATATTAAATGATGAAGAAAATGTCAAATGACACTTGATTATTGATTCAAGAGAAAGAAAACATAAAATACTGTTTTTAAAGATTTCTGTTCAAATTAATTAATTGCTTTTGAAACTGGCAGATAATACCTTACGGAGTAAATACCATACTAGAAATAAAACCCATCTCTCTATAGTAACAAGCCCTGAGGGTTCAAATGGTGGAGGTTGTATTTTCACCGGGCGGTCTGGGCACCAGGTCCTGGCTCAGGTACAGTGGACGCCTGTGGGCTCACAGGGTGGGGCTGCCAGCAGGAAGGGGCCTCAGGGTGAGTCCAGCTTACAGGACCCAGTCGGGAGTCAGGGCTGATGGGAACCGGTAGTTCTGTCTACAGAACTTCCAGTGGTCTATTTTACCATAATAGATCAAAAACAAATGAATATGACTCACAACTTACCATAAAAGGAGCATACGCTATTTTTTTGGTTAAGGGCTCAGGGTCTAGATCTGTCAACACCTGATGACATTTTAATTAAAATACTGATTGTTTTAATAATGGACTAGAGGTCCCTACCTGAGAAGCAAAAATATGAAGCCCCTTTCCCTTCATTACTTTTGGAAACAACCCTCCTAGTATAGCCCTGTTGATTTTCGTAGTGTGTCTACTGTTGCATAGGTAGCAAAAATATGAGAAACAGCCCCTTAGCATTTTGCTTTATTTCACACACTTACTCTGAATGCTCAGGTTTTGGAAAGTGAGCACATCTTTACTAGTAGCATCAGTTACATCAAAATAGCACTCAAAATCTGTTTCTCCATCATAACTATCTGGTTTTAACAAAACCACAGTTAAATGCTATCACCCTGGAAGCTTCCTTGGCCAAACTAGAATTAGAAGGAAACTTCTTAATATATTTGTTTTTATGTGCCAACCAGAAAACGTTGCTGTTAAGCTGAATATGAAGCTTAGACTATATAAAGGCATTCCTTCTCTGGAGAAGAAAAACATGTCAACCAGCAGTAAGGACCCCCCGTAAGTCCTATAGACCCACCCCTGTGCCATGCGCAGAGAGTACACTGTTGAGGAGAAGAGAAAACGTGCAGGTTCTCAAGAAACTCCAAGTCTAATGGGAAGACAGATGTGTATCAAACCGCCTAACAGACAAGACTGGAAGTACACTACGATATGCTAGTGCCCAGAAGGCAGGCTGCAGGTGCACTGAGGGGAAGCGAGCGACTCTCTTTCATGGCGAGACCACATCTCAGCCTCTCCTAGCCGCCTCCATGTGACCCTGTTCTCCTGTACTGATGTGAAGGAGCTGCCCAGCTGGTTTTCAGAGGGAATTGTTCTGTAGGTAGCTGCAGAGTCCGTGTGTTCATGGGAGGAGGTGAGTTCAGGGTCTCCCTACTTCATCATCTTGGACCACCTCACTGCAAGTTGCTCTCTGGGCAGGGAGTGGGGAGGGAGGGGAAAGAAGGTGGCAATAGAGGGGCGGGCGGAACAGAAGGTAAGATCTCCAGTTCTGGAATCACTCAGCAGACCTGGGTTGCAAGCCTAGCCCTACTGCTTAATAGTTAGTGACCCTAGGGCAAATTATTTCTCTTCTCTGTGCCTTTTCTGTAAAGTGGGCATAGCAGGACCTTCCTGCTTGGTTTGTTTTGAGGATTAAATGAGATCATGCATGGAAAATGTTAGCTCAGTGCCAGCATATGATTGCCCTTAATGAATGTTAGTCAGAAATAAAGAAAAAAGAGGGCTATATTCCTGTAGAGGAAAAACCACGAGTTTGGTTGAAGGATGCTTAAGTGGACAAGGGTGAAGGCATTTCTGACAGAAGGAATATGAGGTAGAAAAGTACATGGGGCAGAATTGCTCAGAGAAAAGTAAAGTGTACATAGTAACTGGAGTACAGAGGGCACAGGGTGAGGTGTGGGAATGAACACTGCATGTGAAAGTTGGTGTGTTGCCACACCCAGTCACGATTAAGAGGGGAAAATATCAAGTCAAAGAGAATAACTTATATGCTTATGTGCCTGAGTGCTTAGCAGTGTCTGAGCATAAAACAGATGCTTATATTAAATATGAATTGGCTTTATTTAAATATAGCAGCTGTAAATCTCAGGTACCACTCAGGCTGCATATTATCTGATATATCATCTGCATTTGACATAAATGATCATCCCTTTATGCTTTCTTCACTTTGGTTCCAGGACTCTACACTTTCTTGGTATTTTTACTACTGCACTACTGGCTCTGTCTGATTCTTTTTATATTCAACAAGCTAGTAGCAAAGCGTTATTGGCACTGTCCCTTTAAGAAGAATCTACCGTAAAAATCACCATGGAATTTGGACACATTCTCCTCTTCTCCAGAACCTCCCTAATGAACCGTCTACATACAGCTTTCTCCTGTCCTGTTGGATACTCTACGGTCCCTACCACCCACTAATTGTCTGCCTTTCTTGCTTCTTATCCCCTATACACTAGAAATTCATCTCTCTTCTTTCAACTTTACCTGTATTCTTCTGTAATGCCAAACCAAGCCATATAAGATGCAAGATCCTTTTTAATAAAAGCAAAAGGATTGGAGGATGAAGATGTCCCATGGAGTGTAGATGCTGAGTGATTTCCCATGATGTAGGCTTCTCACGCTGGATCAACATGCCTGGGAAACCAGCAGCAGACTGCAGCCGGACCCTGATCTCAGCAATCTGCCACAAGTCTAGCTGGTCTTTCTCTCCCACAGTCAAATCACTTTCTGGGCTATGAGAAGATTTATAAATTTCTGTTGTTTAAGTCACCCCGTCTGTGGTATTCCGTGAAAGCAGCCTAGACTTCATCTTCCAAGCTCATCCCTCCAACCTCTGCTCCTGCCTCTCTCATCTCTCTCTACTTTGATCCACTTGCTTCCTCTTATAAGAATTCTTTGATTAATTTGGATCCATCAGGATAATCTCCCATCTCAAGATCCTGAACCTAACCATATCTGCAATGTCCTTTTTTGCTGTATATGGCAAAATATTCACAAGTTCTGGGGATTGAGACATGGACATTTTTGAGGGGGGTCATTATTCTGTCTCCCACAGTGTTTTATAATGAAAAACTAAAGTTTAATATCCAGGAGATCAATACTATCTGGTAGAAACCAACAGAAAGCTTCAGTTTTCCATAGTTAGCCTTTCACTGAGCAGCAACTATGTGCCAAGCTCTACATGATTTGTTGGGAACGTAAAACATCAGCAAAGAGAAAACAATAATAATCATAAATACCACAGCTACCCATACGTGAAGTACCTCAATGTGCCTAACAGTTGATATAAATTATCTCTACATTTCACAAGAATCCTGAAAACTTGTAACTCCATTTCACAGTCGCAGAAACCAAGGTTTAAAATGGGTCACACAACAAGGATTGGAATTTGAGCACGGGTCTTCTCACTCCAAAATGTAAGACGTTGAACTAAAATACACTGCCTATGCCCCTCCTTTTTCCCTCGGGATACCTCAAGGCTTTTCCTATGTAATGTCAATAAACAACTACTTTTATTCATTCATTCAGCAACTCATTGTGTATGGAGAGGCGGGTTCAACAGCTCTGACCCCTGCCCTCAGAGGAGCCATAGTCTAGTCTAGCCTGGATGTGAATTTTATTGTAGCAAGATAGTTCTCTTGTCTTCTTCCCTTTCTTTAATTACTCGAAGACTAAAATACACATATTTCTTTTCACTTTTCTTGGAAGATTGGAATATTAAAATCTTTTTGTCCTAAAAGAAAGAAGAACAAAGTTTCTAACTGCTAATGAGTCAGGTTCTGAGTTTACTGTGACATAAAATTTATTGTTCAAATAAGATTTGAAATCAGAGGGAGTGGTTTGGAGAAGAAGGAGATAAGGAGAAATTCCCTTTTGAACTAGAAAGAGCTGCCCCTGAACAGATAAGATGGGCATAGTTGAGCAAGATGTGTCTGTGCTAAAACATTAGAATCCCAATGAGATGGAATTTCCTTCTGACTCAGTGGATGGAGATCCTGGAAGGGAATTAATTTGATTTGAGGCAATAAAGAAATAAATTATTTCTTGAGCCTAGCATTTATAACTGCTGTATTTAAAGAAAGTTAACTGACATTTATTAAGGATATGGTATATGCTCAGAACAGTCCTAGGCACTCTGACATAATTAAGCACAGAATTCAGTATCTTTTACTTGACATTTGAAATTCTAGATACAAATTGGGAGTGGTAATGCATCAAACTATGATTTTACTTCAATTGGAAACTGACTTCTTATTTATGTTAAAAAAAAATTGTGCCTGAAGGTCTGAAATATAAAAATTGAGAAATAATTTTCTGATCAACCAAGTTCAATGGAGTGTTATTTGTTTCTCATTGGCTAATGTGTGTCATTGAAAGAGATTGTGGGTTCCGGAGAAGAGAACCAAATGCACGAAAAGAGGAGTGACTGTCAAAATGAGATTTGGGTATCAATAGCTGTTATGGGTTGAATTATGTTCCCCCTCCCCCAAATTCATGTGTTGAAGTCCTAACACCTAGTACTTAGGATGTGACCTTCTTTGGAGATGGGGTCTTTATACAGTTAATCAAGTTCAAGTGAGGTCATTAGAGTGTGCCTTAATCCAGTGTGACTGGTGTCCTTATAAGAAGAGGAAATTTGGAGATAGACACATTCACTGGGAGAACCCCACGTGAATATCAAGGTAGAGATTTGGGTGATGCGTCCACAAGTCAAGGAATGCCAAACATTCCGAGCAATGGGGAGAGGAGGGAGGCATGGAAGACGTTCTCCTCACCGCCTTCGGAAGGAAGCAGCTCAAATGCCACCTTGATCTAGGACTTCTGGCCTCTTGAACTGTGAGACAACAATTTTCTGTTGTTTAAGACATTCAGTTTGTGGTGCTTTATTAAAGCAGCTCTTGGAAAATAATACAATCGCTGAACCTTTTAGGGAAGAAGTATTTAATTTAATAAAATCCTGATAAGTCTCCATAACTATGCTCCAATTATTTCAATCAAGTATCTAAAAACTTTTCTCCTTTACGGTCAAGTGAAACTCTAAACCTTGGCTTTTCAGATATAAGTCAATGGTGGTAATTAATTGAAGCCACTGATTGTTCTCTGCATAATATCAAAATTACTTTACAATGCTGTAATGGTTTTGGTGACATAAGCCTTGGGGCCTAAGCAAACTATAGCAACTGCAGAACACTAACACATGTAAGTAGATTGTATCTTTAAAAAGGCTAACAGCAAGACAAATGCTAATTGGGCTGTTAAAATTCAGAGCAATCAAAATTTTGTACTTAATCCGTAGATTAATATAGTGATGTCACTATTTTCTTTACAAAGCAACTTATTAGTCCATCAAAGTAGCCAAAACTGTTAATGACCTTAAGAAGGAAAATATGGATTAGAGTGATTTATTTTTTTGGTATGGGGGGATTATATTCATCCAATTATAAAACATTAATGACACATAAATGAGATTTTCTAAATCTTGCTTGTAGAAACTGCTTGAGCCATTCTACTTCATTTCTGAAGATAATTTGACTTATTGGATGGTGTCCATGATATACGATATGGAGGATAAAAGAGCTTCTAAAGTGCAAAAGTTAAACTTAAACTGACTTCTCATTTCTGATCTCTGTAACAATCAGACTGAAGATAGGGTATGGGAAAAATATAAAGATGAGTAAGACACTCCCTAGTTTCAGGAAACTTATAACCATTAGTTTGGAAGAGATGAATAATTGTAGCCAAAGAATTACAGCTCCAAGAAATCGGTGCTCCTGTGGGGCTTGGAATAGGTGTGTGCAGGTCTCCCAAACCTTAGCTCAGTCCAGAGCAAACTCAGTGGCCTTTCTTTTAGCTTGGAGGATGCTATGTGATTATTAACAATCTTTAGACCATGGTTTTTATCCTTGGTCTGGGAAAACTTGAGAAGCATCAACCTTTCTCACAAAGTGTGTCAAGGATGGAATTATACATTTCCTGCTGATTCTGCTCTTGCAGTGATTTCTCTTGGTCTCACAGATTCTTCTTGGAAGGCCAGAAGGCCAGGTATCATATTAAGATATTTGAGCTGGACATTGGTTCAGTCTTGGCAAGAGTTCTGAATTTCTTCCAGAAAGGACTATACTGGTTAAGGAGTCTCATCAGTAAGGTACTGAGAAGAGAACTCTATGCTCTGTGTGAACTTAGAGGTTAATTGTTGTCAGATATGATTTAATATTTCTGCCTCGTGATACTGAAGATTCATTGGTGCCATGTGCTTTACCGTTTCAGTTTTGACACAGACATGAAAACAAACCCTCTCCTCCTATTCCTAGTGCAGTTCCTCCACCTATTTCCTCACGTCACAGAACTGGAAGTCATTCTAGTTTCTTCTTTTCCTTGGGTGCTTCCTGTTGTGAGACAGGCCTCCGTGGGTGTCTCGCATTTCTTTAAGCCTTACAAGCAAGGCACTGAGTGCTCATTGTTCTAGATTGCCTTTACAGGGATGTTTGGAGAGTGAAGAGCCTTGAAAGAGAGAAGTAGTGCCTCTCTCTGGAGCAAACTGCAGATTTGCTTATAGTCTTGGAAGAGAGAGGTAGTGTCTCCTTCCAGAGAAAGGGGCAGGTATGCTTAATTCTCATGATTTTGTTTGGGTTCCCTAAACTCAGAGTTCTTTTCCTGTAATGCAACCTACTGTGTGTGCAGGTGTCACCTGGCCCTCCTTTGTGTCAGCCTGTGGAGATGAAGGCTCAGGGAACTGGCACAAAAATGCAGATATTCTGGCTCCTGCCATGGATTTGAGTAATAGTCTCTCCTTTGTCTCTGATCCAGGAGACTTGTGTCTGCTATCAGCATCAATGAAACTATGGCAGGTTAAATTGTTAGCTCACAAGTAGGGTAAAATTTCAGACCTTTTACAATTCTTTACATTTCCCTCGCTCATGTATCTACCCTTTCACCAAATTGGGCTCAGAGATTTATAGTGTTTACCTTTCAGAGCTCTGGAATTCTTCTTTCTCTTTTCTTTTTTTTGGGGGGAGGGGAGAAGATTAGCCCTGAGCTAACTACTGCCAGTCCTCCTCTTTTTGCTGAGGAAGCCTGGCCCTGAGCTAACATCCGTGCCCATCTTCTTCTACTTTATGTGTGGGATGCCTACCAGAGTGTGGTGTGCCAAGCAGTGCCATGTCCACACCCAGGATCTGAACCAGCGAACCCCACTGAGAAGCAGAGCATGCGAACTTAACCGCTGTGCCACCAGGCCAACCCCTCTTCTTTCTCTTTGAAACCTAATTGTTGTAGCTACTTCATAGCCTCCCTGAGTCTAGTCTTGTCTCTCTCTTCTTAATCAGTCCTTAATGTTACTGCCAGGATGATGTATCTAAAGTAAAAACTGTAGATTATTCTCCTGAGAAAATCTTGGCTTGGCTTCCCCAGGAAGATGATGATGTCAGGATAATTGCAAATTTCATGGAATGGCGTCAAAGTTTTCATGAACCACTCCCCTACCTAATTCTTCCTCCCTAACTCTTGGTGTCCATACTCCAGTCTTAGCAAACTATAGGTTCTTCAGATTCCTAATACTCTTCCATATTCATACCTTTGCACATACTGGAACAACATACCACACTCCCTACTCCAGGCCTAGCAAGTCTTATCTGTCAGTCAAGTGATATCGAACCTGAGGTGAGTTCACTCACCGGTTGTGCAGCAAGCCAATTTTTGACACCAGGTGTAGTGGAAGAAAGTGGGACTTCATTATTGCACAGTGCTGAGCAAGGAGAAAGGGCAGCTAATGCTGAAATCCCAAACTCTCCGGAAAGCTAAAATGAAGGGTTTTTATTTGGGGTTTTAGGTAAGAGATGGGGAGCATATGGCCTTGCTGGTCGGAGCTTTCCCACCAGCTTGTCTTTGGCCTTGAGACTACTTCCAGAAAGGAGGGAGCCCATGACATTGTTGGTCAGCAGCTTTCCCATTAGCCTGTATCTCCTTGTGGGGAGGAGATAATGAATCCAGGTGCTTTTCCTTGGCGGTGTCTGTCTCCATGGAGGATGGTGGATTCTGGAACCAGGAAGCCAGGGAGAAAGCAGGGAATGAGTGTTTTGGTTTTAACCCCATATATGCTGGGTTTAATGTAGGGAAACTGATATCAGGGTTGGTATCACAAGGAGTCAGCTAAAGTTTTCTTCTATGAAGAACTTTTCCTGACACCTCACTACCCAATATGACTTAGATATATATCTGTTGCTCCTATAGCACCGTAAGCACATGTCTAAAGTGATATGTATAACATTGTCTCATAATTGTTGATTTGCTCATCTGTATCATCTGCTAAGGAAGAAAGCCATATCTTTCCCACTTGTATCCCCTGTGTATCACACAGTTCCCAGAAAATGTTGGTGGGTGTTAACCCTTTCTTAGATACATGATTGAGTATATAATTGACGAGCAAAGCAGAATGGAAACTTGTTGTTGAAAGAGACACACACCCAAGTTATTAATATGAGAGTTCTTGATGAAGTTGTCTTTGATATATGCAGAATGTACATCAAACTTTCACTACTGTTTATGATAATTACTGACACGTCATCTATATAAAAGCTATAAATATCATCAATGAATTGGCCATTCAATAATTTCTTGGTCTCCGTTGACATAGCTGGCCTTGGTCTACGTTATTAACTTTATGCCAGTCAGTTTGAAAACACTTAAAACAGTGATTGCAGCTCTACATGAATGAATCCAAGTTTAATAGTAAAAACAAGATCTTCCTGAGTTGCATTGCGGGAAACCTGAGAACTGCATCTGGGAAATGTACGATAAAAACACCCAAATTCTGCTCATGTTTCACCTCAGAGGCATGCCACCTGTCGGAAAGAAGGAGCACTCTGTGGCTGATTCCTAGTGGATTTAAATACATCTCTTTGCTTCCTCCCCAAAGTTGACCCTACATTCCCAATGAAGGCAAATTAAAGGAAGCAGGAGGATATTTTATTTGGGGCAGAGCCGCAAAGTGGGAAGGCAAGAACAAGAAACCAGAGTAAGTTATGACTTTGGATCCCAGAGAACAACCCGTGCCTTTCCTTCACCTCTCTCTCCCGTATATATTTTCATAGCCTCTCAGTTTCAGTTCACTGGTAGCCCCAGGAATGAATGCCAAGTGGGAAGATGTGACGAGATGAAGAGCTCTGAAAAGTGAAATGCCCTGGGCCCACTGTTTTAACCTAAGAGACAACTTCATTCACTTTCAAAGGCCAGATCATCCCAGGTATCAGCCCACAGGCAAGCATTGCATGTACCCTCCAAGCTTGCTCACCAGGAGAACCTGTGATGGGCCAGTGTCATCTCATCAACGTGCAGAGGAAAGGGGCTGGCAGTGGCCACTCAGACAAGGCCCTTGCCTGAAACTAAAACCCTGTTCTCTGGAGCAGGGGTGGACATGGGGACAGATACTTCCTCTATGAGCCAGCTTTGAAGTCATCCTTTAGTAAACATGCCTCCTGTCTAAGCTGTGCACACACCCTGAGCTACCACCCACACTTCTACCTCTACCACCCAGAAGAAACTCCTAGGGGGAATGGCTTTCCCTCACACTGAGGATGAAGAGAACAGTGGGGAGACCCATGACCTCCTGGTGTTGAGCACTGGGGACTGTGGTGATGGCTTCCCACTGCCACGGATCGCTGGTGTTGGAAGGGTCTGCACTGAGTTTGAACTGGCATATTTCTAAAGTCTTTTTTTTAATGAAATATTTATGACAGGAAATCAGGTTAGACATTCCTGAAGCTAGCAAGAGCTTATGAACACTCTTTCTTATCCTTCCTGGATATGTAAATGCACTTAATTTTTTGAAGGAAGACCCAAATACCTCATTCCTTTACATTTAACTTGAGCCATTGCAGGAATGCTAACATTGATTTGGAGCCAAGCCTCTGGTAAAAGATTATCATATGTGGGCCACACAGGAAAATTCCTCCTAGCCGCCAGAATTCATACTGCAGAATGAGCTATGAATAGAAAGTTTGTGCATGCTTATGAATATGGATAAAATGCATCACTCATGGCCAGGGAATGGCAAGCAAAATTGAAAACACATATTTTGGATCACATAATATTTTCAAAAATATATTTAAAAGAAAATAAACACAGATTGTGTGTATTCATTTACTGCTTGAAGTACCTTTGGGGAAAAGACACATCAACAACTTTTCTTTCCAAACCATTTGCTTTTCCTTGTGCTCTTTAGCACAGGCTGGACCTTCTGGGAAGAAGGAATAGGGGTCTCGTAGAGTGCATCGTAAGTAGTTTTACTGGCAGGCGTTATATCCCCTTCCTGTGGAAGACAAGGAGTTGAGTCTTTGAGTATGCGCTGAAAGGACGGCGTGGCTTGGGGAGATGTGTTCCGCTCATTTTTGTTAGTATTTGTTTCCTGTTCCTTTGGTCTCAGAAGGATTCTGCTGGCTTATGCATTTTATACTTTGATCTGTTTCCTTGCTAGATTTTCATGAACTTCAAGATTGTATCTGTGTTGTTAAGCGTCCGGATGAAAACAGAAAATTTGCCATTTCATGTCACACATAAATGTCTTGCCTCCAGCAAAATTAAGAAAGAGGAAAAAGTAGTTTTCATATTCACCCCACTTTGATAACAACTTTCCATGATAGCAGGCTTCTTATCTTCCTATAAAGGACACACTCTTCTTGTGTTATCTTTATGTGCTCAAAGAACCACTCATTTACATAGCACAAAAACATGCCCTTTCTGGATTGGATAGCTCATTTAATTTTCCCCTTCTGTCTTTTATTCTCTTTCCCTCCAGCTAATTTTTCCTGCTCTCTTTTCCACCACCTTGAGATCCTGAGATCCAGTGAGATAGTTAATTAATCTGATAATTCAATGGATTATTCTGCTGTTGAGTCCAAGTGACGTATTTCCATTTAATACAGTTACTCACGTTTATCAATTCCTCTCCCACTTGCTACCTCATTCCCTAGAAACTCCTTCCCTCAGGACATTTAGCTGCAGCAACATGAACCACAGGACACACTGCTGTAGCTAACTGGATCATGCACTGACGTGTGACCTAAAAACAGTAATCCACTGTCTGACCCGAACCCTATGACATCATCTGATACAAAAGACTCTGCTCAAATAGAGATGTATTGTGTCAACTCCCTTGTTTCTCAGGCATTTTAACTAAGAAGTCCACCAATTGTTATCATCTCAATTTGCAAGGTCACAATGTGGAACCTGGATTAATGGCTGTGGGTAGGAAGGTTTAGGGTTTCCAGTACCCAGGTTCAATTCACAGGAGACCCAGCTGCACTCTGTTTTCTGATTTTGATTTTCTTGATACTCTGTCCCCATAATGGAGCTTTCATTGCAAGCAAGACATTGATGAGAACAATAATCATCTCCTAGGGATGGGCCTTAATCCTAGGAAGGAGTCTGCATTGTTCACGCCAATCTCTAGCTCTGCTACAACAGGACGTTTGACAGGATTACCCAGAATAATTGAGTAAGTGGATTACCTAGAATAACTGAGTAAGGGGAATAATTGAGTAAAGAGAAAATATTGTGGCAACTCCCTGAGTTGAATGAAAGTCTGTTCCTTCACTGGTGAAAACTTGAAGAAGTCAGTTTATGACCCATGGAACGAGAGGAACCTCCATATTACTTCCTATCCCTCCTATGATTGTAGCCCCACAGTCTGTAATACCAACTGTTGATTACACGTTGACTTTGCATGACTATTAGATGTTTCTTTGTTGACTTGTGGCACTTTCACCTGTATCAAATATCTCCAGAGGGCAGAGGCAGTATCTGTTATCTTACTTTGTGTAGTACGTGGCCTAGTGCTGCTTCCTGTGAGTGTTGAATAAATTCATTCTAAGGTGGTGGCGCCGATGCTAATGTTGATGTGTGTGATGGCGATGTTGATAAGCTTCAAACTCAAGATACGTCACTTACAATTGTAGCACATCACTAATTGGTAGCCTATTCCATTTATTTCCTATCTCCCCTGCAAGAAAGTGAGATCCGTGAAGACAAAGACTTGTTTGTTCCTGCTACATCCCAAATTCCCAGAATAGTGTCTTCTTTTTTAAAAAATCTGTAACAGCTTTATTGAGGTATAATTGATATACAAAGAGCTGCACAGATTTAATGTGTACAATTTGATGAGTTTGGCCATAGGTGAATACCTGAGACACCATCACCACAGTCAAGGTAACAGACGAATCCACCACCTCCTAGAGTTTCCTCGAGACCTTTTGTTTTTGTGTATTTTTTGTTTTCATGATAAGAACACTTAACATGAGGTCTCCCCTCTTAGCAAATTGTGTCGTGCACACTACAATACAGGCACTACGTTGTGCAGTGGATCTCTAGAACACATTCAGCTAGCACAACTGAAACTTTAAGCCGGTTGAGCAACAGCTCCCCGGTCCCCCTCCCCCCAGCCCAATGTCTTTGATGTAGCAGACACTTAATAAATATTTGTTGAATGAATGAATGCTTAAAGATTAAAAATAAAATCTTGAAGAGGAAGTAATTTCCTCTCCATATCCAAACGTTAGTGTTTGATTTACTGCAGACAAGGTGCTTTCTCTCTGCTGAGCCAGACCTACTTTTTCTTGACATTTGCCTGTGACTGCTGTTACCCCAGACTTTAATAAATGGCTGACCTACTTGGTACAATATTATTTTTTTTGATAATGTGGTATTTTTGGAAGGTACATACCTGATAATATTTCTTATCCTTGACACTGATGTGGTAACTAAAAAAATACACCCCAAATAAATGCTCTTGTTGCTAAGTAATTTGCCAATGTTTGAATAGGCAGCAAAGGAGGATGTTTTGATAGTGTTTAGAAGTAGAGACAGCAAAATAAACTCTCCATTTTCCTCTCTCAGATCTGCCTTTTCCTTTTATAAATAAATAATGTGTGCATATATATATATATATATACACACACACACATATACATACGTAATACACATGTAGTATATATAAACAGATAATTGGAAAGGACTGTGGTATGTGTGTCAGTTTAAGAAAGTTAGCATTTCCACAAAACTCTCAGGAAAATTAATTGAGGAAGAAATATCGTCCAAATTGCTTCAAGGTTACTTGGAAAGCTATTGCTATATGAAAAATGGCTTAAACACTGAATTCAGGTCAATTTTCTATGAGTTTTGTTTTTCCAGGAGAGAAAAACTGGTCAAGTAGTGATTTATCCAAAGATTTTTGTTCTCTGTTTTACTGTTGTTTTTACCTGAGGGAACATTTCTTGAGAACCACTCAAATTTCCACAACTTAGTGGACACCGCTCATTTTGCGGCAATCCCGGAAAAGAAAGAGAGTGGTCACATTTCAGACTGCTACAACACATCGGTCTTATTAAATATCACTGATTCCCTCCACTGCTTGGAAGTCAGAGAAGCCATATTGCTTGTGGCTGGAAAAAGAAGACTCATAAGCAAGTGAAAATCGTTTAAACCGGTTTATTTGTTTGTACAACTGATGCACAGACGTTATGCATCTCCTGCAAATATAAAAATCCTAGAGCATGGGTTTTATCATCTTTATGGCTGTGAAGATCTGCAGTCATCTTGTGACCAGCTCAGTCTTGTCTTTTGGCATCAAAGGCATCAATACTTCATCAACTTTGACAGGTTCTTATTAAATGTTATGTTTATTCTATGTAGGTAAGAAATAAGATTTACTCAAAAATAAAGGAAGCTGAAACATGCAGTTTGAAATGTACGAGAAACACAAAATATGTGACTCTGCCATTGGACTGCTCTCTTTTGATAAACTGCAACTTTTAGCATATGAAAGAAATGGCTGCCTAACAAATTATCCACGATCACCTAGGCCTGTTTATTAACAAGTTCATAGTCTTACCTTTCATGCTATTTTTCTTTTATTCTCTGTACTTTCTTTTCAGTTAAGTTCTGTCCTATATTTGTAATAGATCAGATACTAAAACTATCATTTAGAAGGTAGAAGTAAAAAATTATCAAGGAATTCATCCTCTGAAATTTTCAAGACAATAATGAAATAATATTTCTTAGAGTTTAAATACAATAAAACCAAGACTTTCTGCATAATCACTAGACTACAACTTCATGGTGGCGGGAACATGGAAATCTTGTTTACCATGGAATACTGAGGACCTAGCACAGTGCCTGGCACACGGGAGTTGCACAACAAATACCTGTTGACAGACTGGAACATAAGAAATACGTTCCAACAGAACAGTCGGTGCAGGGGTGTATCTTTAGCCAACAGGGATGTCAAGCACAAGAGATGTTAACTGAAGCGCCCTTCAAGGAAATGACCCAAAACATACATGATTCAGAGAAGTAGACACTTTTGAAAATTTTGGTAGAGCTTTCTACGTCCAACAACACTTGAAGAATTTTACAAATTAGAAATCAGTGGTTTGAATAAACCCAGAGCCTGAATAGCTATTTCCAGCTTTTCAAATGTGCAAAACACATTTTTCCTCTTTCGCTTCCAGGAGAGACCCGAAGAATCAGCATCGTTTCAGGGATGGTTTTCACAGCCTTACTCTCCAGGAATAGACAAGGAGTGACGAGAAGCTCAACAATAGCAACAACAAAAGCCAGTACACAAACGGAGGCTTCAGGTATAAAAGGCCGATGATTTATGTAAACCCGTCCAACAGCGAACAGTTTTTGGGTTACCAATCTCTAATCATAATCGGTATGAGCCTACTTTCTTTTTTGCAATTAAAAATTGTCTTGTAACAAAAATGAGGTGTAAGATAGAATGTGAAAGATAAGACTGATGAGATAGGCAGGATACACTAAGAAAACTAAACATTAATTTTAGAACAATGGTGATCCTTTGGGATGGATGTGCAAAGGTGTGTTTTGAGGCGTTTGAGAAGAGATGCAGGGCGAACACTCACACCATCCCTCTTGCCCAGTTCAGAAGTAGAACATTACCCGTTACCTCAGAAGACCTCTGAGAGCCCTTCCAGAGTACCAGCTTGCCTTTCCTCCTCAACCAGAAGTAACTGTTGACCTGTACTTATGTCTGTTGTTACTTGAATCTGGGCAGGGGCTGTGAAAGCCCCAATCAACTTAGGATGTGGAAGTGATGCCATGTGACAACCGATGCTAGGTCACAAAAAGGATGTGGCTTCTGCTGGCTTTTTCTCTCATGACACTTGCCCTGGGTGCCCAGTCTCCATTCGTGAAAAAGCCAGGCACCTCGAGAGGCCATGTGTAGACAGATGTTCTCTCATGGTTGACAGCTTCAGTTAAGCTACCGGCCAATGCCAGCAGCTGACATGTGAGTGAAAGAGGTTCCGGCTAACTCCACTTCCAGCCTTCAGTCTCCCAGCTGAGGCCCCCAACGTTGTGGGGTGGAGACAAGATGTCCCTACTTTCCC
Source organism: Equus quagga (assembly GCF_021613505.1). NCBI lineage: Eukaryota > Metazoa > Chordata > Mammalia > Perissodactyla > Equidae > Equus > Equus quagga. The sequence goes on from NC_060277.1 coordinate 5,584,045, forward strand.
TGTGCAGACTCATGACCCACAGAAACTTCGAGAGAGAATTAATGGTTATTGCTTTCTTTTCTTTTTTAAAGATTGGCATCTGAGCTAACAACTGTTGCCAATCTTTTTTTTTTTTTTGCTTTATCTCCCCAAATCCCCCGGTACATAGTTGTATATCTTAGTCGCAGGTCCTTCTAGTTGTGGCATGTGGGATGCCGCCTAACGTGGCCTGGTGAGCGGTGCCATGTCCATGCCCAGGATCTGAACCAGTGAAACCCTGGGCGACCGCAGCAGAGCACGCGAACTTAACCACTCGGCCACGGGGCTGGCCCTATTGTTTTCTAAGTCGTGTGTTTTGGGGTAGTTTGTCATGCAGGCATAGATAACTAATGCACCAGTTTACTGCATTCCACAGACTTGGTCTATAGGTCATATAGGTCCTAACAGATGCATGCTTTTAGATCCTGTTCAACTCATTTGTGAGATAAAGTAGAGATTTGTTCTGAACCCTGAAACTATCATTTACTTATGAAACATTTGCTTTAATAGCTAATTCTAAAACACAAACGTCTTTCATGTATTTAAGTCAATACTTACATTTCAGGAAAATGTGTGTGTGTATGTTATAAATAGATTTATATGCTATTATATCTAAGTATGTATATGTGTCTATACTATAAATGGAAATATATATATATGGACACACACATACATACATATATATATATTTCTTAATGCTGGTTTCAGTAAATTATATATCTTTTCATTTCATAAAAAGTGATGAATGCAACCTGCTTTTGAGTAAACTACTAATAGGATACATCTGAAACAAGTTGAAAAATGTGTTGGGTTGAGTGGTGAGCGTGCTGACCTGCGCACAAGATTGCGTGTGTGGTAAAATTCTATCAATACTTTCACGGGACGAGGTGGTCAGGACTTCCCCTTACACCCTGTGCTTTGCTGCTGAACAAACTTCAGTCACGAGCTTTCGTTCCCTGAATTTGGTTTTGCTGCTTCTGTTGTGACATCATGAATAAGTTGTAAGACATTGATTTTACAAATATGCTAACTACTGATGGGAGACTTAATATGATAAAATCTGACAGGTACACTTAGGATGTAGGGGCTAAATCACTGTGAAATACTGTAATTGCAGAAGTCATATGATTTTTACTTCACTGTTGTGTCAGTGTATCTAAACCTACATTTCCTTGCACCAGGTATTGCATTTAAATGTAGCAAACAGATCTGGTAAGTGAAACACCACTACTTAGGTACCAGAAGATCCAGTTAGTGACTAGTGGGTGTGTGCTCTGCTGGAAGGTTTCCCTCAATTACCCTTGCTCTCCCTTTTTGCCCAGATTCCCTGCTGCTAGGCGCCATGCCCTTCAGCCCGTTGTTGGGTCTCGTTCTGTTCTCTGATTCATGGATGGGCTGCGACACCTTCACCTCGGCCAGGTCTCGGTGAGCAAGAGCTGCCTCTCACCTCTTTCACGCTCTTCAAGATACCAAGTTTAGGGCTGAGAATGTATCAGGCCATGAGAGAAAGATTCGCTTTTGGCTTATTAGTTTGAAACATGGCCAAATAAAAATGCTTTTAGGATCAGATGATTACAATGATGATACTTATATTGCTGATATTTAATAATGTGTTTTGCTTACCCCAAATCCAAGGTATTTTCTCATTGGTCTCACACTATTTATCAGAATGACTTTCTCACTGTAATTATTAACGGGTTACTTAGGCCTGTTGCCCTTTAAAAGAAGTGTTTTCAGAAGGGTTGGGGAATGGTAGACAAATTTATGAAAATATTCAAGAAAATATGCATAGCAAGCATTTCGTCGAGTGGTTGTGAATCACTGGGCCGCAAGCAAGCTATGTTTTAGGTGGAAAGAGGGATTGGATTAATTAATCTGAGATCTTTTCCAGCTCTTAACATTCTGCCACCTCTTGTTGAGCAGCAAGGGCAAATCTCAGGTCCTGCTAATGAGCACCTTTAGATTAAATCTACTTGCTTGCATATGTGGGTCTATAAAAGCAGCTCAACAGCAAGGTGGTGTTTTAAAAGCCAACTCTCCTGAACCAGTTCACAACAGCACAGGCAGAGGAAGGCTCCAGGATGGGTTCATTTTTAACTGATGAAGGACTGTCTGAAAAACGGTGTTTACAAAAACATTCCTTCGCTGATTGTCTGCATCCCCTGCAGGGTTCAAGTGAGGGGTCTAAGAATTTGGGGAGGGCCAAGGCCGTGATGGGTGAATGAATCCTTTCTCACCATTCTAGAGGTCACCCTCAATAAGGCCGTTCTTATGTGGGAGGTGGAAAGGAATCTGATGGTGCCTGTTTGTTTTGGCAGCCTGGGTCCCGAAGATGCACACATCCAGAGAATGACAGAGAGCCATTTTTCCAGGCCAAGCCTAACTTGTGTTTCCATAACACTGTGGGAAGCTGCAAATGCAAGCCACACAGGCCTGTCCCCACCCCTGAACAAAAAGCCCTCTGCTTCCAGAGATACCGTCCCTAAATCACCTTTCATCCATTGAAGACTCATCTTAAAAACTAAGGAAAGAAAATACTGAAGAGATGGATTTTCATCCCAGTTATCAAGGTTATCAAGGAGATAAAGACTTTCTTCCTTAGAATTATCATCAGCATCCACAAGAGCAGAGGCAGCAAATGACAACTGAACATCCAGAGAACTTGTCTCTCCCTTAGATTATTTGAAACCCTCAGAATATTGATTTATCACCCTCCTTGATTTTCATGAACTTATTGTTCCGAGAGGCTAATCCAAATGGCTCTCAAAATTAGTTCTCTACCCAGCAATAAGTATAATTATGCTCTGTTGACATAAATCTCTTGAGTTAAAATTCTTCACAAACCACCTGTTCGAATCTCTGGATTCTCAGATTACAAGGTATCACAATATGTAGTTTAAATCCAGAAAGGACTTGAAGCAAATACATTAAAGTCTCTATACTAAAGTGTTTAAAAATCTTTTATACAAAATGTACAGCTGTCTACAAACCACAAGCACCATAGCTCATGAAACAACTGTTCTGGAATAAAGTGTTGACAGTCCTGTATTAACTGTTTCACCTATTTCTTTATTTCTTTTTTCCTAGCATACTCTGATTTCCCTTTTATGTTACTATTACTACTTGATTTTAGAGGCACATTACCTATGTATTCACTGTTACACTTAAACCATCGACGGAAATTTTGTTAGCAAAACATCTCTTTCAAACTCTGTTCAGACTTCTGTTAGTTTCAAATTAGTGAGTGGGTGTGTGTCTTTGAGCAGGGCTTTTTCTATTTGCAGAGAGCTATACTAGTCACACATTTTTTTTCTGAATAGGGCATAGATGCAAAAATCGTAACAGCAAGGCTTTCATCAGCACACTGGATATCATGTCAAACACTATACTATTTCATGTGCGTTAACTCATTTAAACTGCACTGCAAACTCACGGAGTTTAGTGCTATGCTTCTCCTTACTTTATTTATTTTTGGTGAGGAAGATTGGCCTTGAGCTAACATCTGTGCCAATCTTTCTCTATTTTGTACGTAGCATGGCACCACAGCATGGCTTGATGAACAATGTGTAGATCCACACCCATGAGTGGAACCTGTGAACCCTGGGCCTCTGAAGTGGAGCACGCGAACCTAAGCACTACACCACCGGGCTGATGCCTTATCCTCACTTCAAATGAGACCCAAAGGTTAAAAGTAACCGGCCTTGTCACAACGGGGATACAGGTTAGCAGTGAGAGAGATTTACACATAAGCCCTGAGAGAAGGGTGAACTCATTATACACGTTTGTGATGCCACATTGAATGTTTTTATTTTTTAAAAAATCCATGAAATACAGCTATTGCTTATGGCAGTATGGTGGACTAGATTTCCTGACCAACTTCCTGCTGAAAATAACAAAATGCTGAGTAAGAAGGATGCATCAATAATCTGGCCCTAAAGGGACAAAGAATTAGAGGGCAAATACTAGGCAAAATGGAAACTCATGGGGTCACCTGCCTTCTGCTTTCATCCTAAGAGTAGTCAGTAAAACCCGGTGGGTTCAGGTTTATGAAAGGAAAAGATGTATAATTTACTGAAGCCACGGATAATTACATATATATATACACACATATTTATAGTATACACACACATATATACATACATATGTAATAGCATTTATATCTGTTTATAATGTGCACATACACACACACACACGTTTTCCTGAAATGTAAGTATTGACTTAAACACATGAAAGACCTTTTTCTTATAGAATTTGCCATTAAAGCAAATTTGTTTTCATAAGTGAATGATGGTTTCGGGGTTCAGGAACAATCTCTGTCTTGCAAATGAGTTGAACAGGGTCTAAAAGTCTGTGTACATCCATTAGGATCCATATGACCTGTAGTCCAAGTCTGCGTAAGGTACGCAGATGTCTGTCAATCAGGAGAAACAGGAGAACCTGTGTTCTAGGCCTACATAAGGGTCTTTCATTATAATCATCTCTGTGGTTGGTATAAAGAGACTTCTGTTTTGATTTTTCTAAAGATCTTCTCTACAACGCTATATGCGAACAAATGCCACATGCACTTTGAGTCTCTGAGGAGAATTTTGGTAAAGGATGTTGTTTTCCTGGGTAGGTCATAAATATTCCATCTCCACAGGAGTTCATGGACTTGTCTCTGCTTGATAAGTGACTTGAGTAATTAAAAACCTGTGTATGAGGACAGTGTTGTTACCAGTGTCCAAATTAGGAAGAACACCTCCATCGAGGGGCAGTTTTCCTTCAGGGAAAAGTTTCATCACCTGGCTCTTGGATCTCATGCTAATTCCTCATTAACTATTTTTAAAAGGATTTACAGTCAGTGCAAGAATTATTGTGCAATAATAAGTTTTCCTTACTTCCCAACAAACACAAATTCCTCACAAGACGCTTTCTCCAAAAACAGACCCCTGGTTTCTAGAGTTGAAAAGAATTTGTGGTATCTTTAATTCTCGGTTTTGATGACCTGAACTTCTTTAAACATTTGAAAGAATGCTACACAGAGTCTGTATTCAGCTCAAATTGTAGATATTAACTCAATTTTTGTTAAGCAAACGAAGAAATAAATATTACCTTAAGACAATTAAGATTTTGTAAATGTATGTTTTAAAGGCATATGTAAAAAACTTGTAAAAACTTTTGAATGATTTTAAATTTCTTCTTTCAAAAAAATAGTAGTTGGGGCCAGCCCTGTGGCCTTGTAGTTAAGTTTCATATGCTCCACTTCAGTGGCTTAGGTTCAGTTCCTGGGCACGGACCTACACCACTCGTCAGCAGCCATGAAGTGGCAGCGACCCACATATAAAATAGAGGAAGATTGACATAGATGTTAGCTCAGGGCAAATCTTCCTCAGCTAAAAAAAAAAAAAAAAAGAAAAGTCATTTAGAACATAAGTAGCTGAAGAATGCTCTTAGGAAATTGAGTGCCAGGAGTATAGCAATGAGAAAAGACTGACAAAATCCTGGCCTTCATGGACTTTCATTCGAGGAGGGGGCAGCAAAGGCATATATTATATAAGGCTGTATTTATAGGACAAAAACCATGTCCTGAAATTTAGTAGTGATTATACTTACTTTTTTTCCAAGGATAAAGAAGCATAGAAAGGCATGATTTTAAAGTATTTAGAATTCTTTTGAGACATTCCAGAGAACTCATCAAAAGACCTTGAGGTCAAAAGCTATTTTTTCCCAGTAAAAAACAAGAAATTAATAAAAGCAATTGTAATTACTGCCTGTCTATAAGAGATCCACATCTCATCCTGTGGCCCCACAGCTAGGCCTGCCCTTTGCTCTTCTTGCCCTTTTATCAATATCTACAGTCTTCATTTAGATTACTTGTTTCAATTGACTTAACCCAGAATTATGTTAATTTTTCAAGAAATTTATTAGTTATTTCTGTTAAATTACCTAATCATTTTGATTAGTCTGTTAACTGGTTGCTTACCTTACTGTCTTCATGACTTGCTCACCAGTTGCTCTGCCTTGATCAGAACACATTAATCTGGTAGTGAGGAGGGTATACCCTTGTTGAACTGAACTCAGAGGCACCGGATAAGGTGGTTCCTCCACAAATTTGAGTTATTAATTGCTGCCCGCTCTGTTAACAAGAGTGAAAGACTGAGCTTGGAGAGCCAGCTGACTATTAACACTCCCAAACCTTTACAGAGGTCAGTGGTCAAACAAAATGGAGCCCCTCAATCTAGGGGAACTGCATCTGTGAATCTCTCTTCCACATCTGGATTTAGCTTGGTGCTCAGGTCTCTCCAGCTGCTGAAAAGAAAAGACTCCGAAATACAACACCGTCCACGCCCTTGTCCCCAGGGTCAGTCATAGGCTTATGTTACAGTCTGATGGTCCCTCCTGCTGGTTCTAGGATGAGCCATCCAGTACATTTATTCCCCCAGGCCTTAGAAGAAACTAACTTTCGTGCAAAGGCCAATCCCAGGCAAAGAACTCACCTTGTCTTCCCTTGACGTGCAGCTCCCACCAAGGGGTCTGGGATCTAGATATTTGTCTGCCCCTTGCAGATCACGTACAATCTGGAGCAGTGTTGAGGAGACCGTAAACATTCTAGCACCATGGAGATGGTCTCAGAACTACACAAGGCTTCCGAACATCCTCTGTGATTTGGAGAGTCTGGGGTCAACCAAATATTCCCAGGTCTAGGAGATGACCCAAGACTCAGGCTTCTGTCTAACTAGCTATACAAACCGTGGCAAGATATTTGCCCCTCTCTGCCCTTCATCTGCAGAATGTTTGCCTGGTTATGATGGGGATTTACAGGAAAATGAATAAACAAAAGAGCTTCTTGGCTCAGCGTTCAATGTATTGGCTATTACTAATTGTTTTAGGTGCAATTTTATTCTGTGCCAGGCTTTCAACTCCAGAGTGAGTGTTATCTAAAGCCATGTATTACTATTCATAACACATAAAGGGGTAGTAAAAATAAACAAATAATTCATATTAACAAAGCAGAATAGAACAGCACATATTGAAGAGTACAGCATAAAATAAGTATTAGGATACTTACAACATGGTGCCTATAGTTAACAATACTGTTTTGTACACTTAAAATTGTGTTCAAAGAGTAGATCTCATGTTAAGTATTCTTACTACAAAAAAAAAAAAGAGAGAAAAGAATTAATACAAATAAAATAAAAAACAAAAAACTAAGTTTAGTTCCTAGGGAAAAAAAATAAGCATGTGTCTTCTTTCATGAAAGTTTATTTCAGATTATTCATATGGGACCTGGTAGAAGATATATTTCGTAATGTGAATCACACTCCAAAAAGCTGGAAAAATACTAATCTAAAGCCTACTCTGTGAATGAATTTGTTTAGTCTGTTGGAAATGAAACTCTATTCTTGGTGGGAAGCGGGAAGTCCATCACGCAAAATACCAAATGGCCCAGCAGCTTTCATTTTGGTATCGTTGAATTAAACTTGCCAGGAGTTTGGTGACTAAAAAATGGAAAAGGCTGTATGTTGTGTTATGAAGAGGAATTGTATTATGTGATTTAGCTTTACCTGAGCCAATGGTTTCACAAGATTGGCTCAGGGTCTGTGAGTTCATTGTGCAAAATCAGGTATTTTGTGCCAAATGTACCCCTTCCAAGAAGAAAGCATTAAGACATAAATCACATTACATCGTTGATTCAGCGAAGCTGTAGCAAGGCTGCCTTGTTGAAATAAGTGCAGATACACAGTTTGTGAATCAAAAAACGTTTAAAAAAATGAACAAGAATAAATCAGTTCTTCCTCTTCTTCATATTTGTCTGTTCTCACAAATGTGTTGTATATAATATAATAGTCCTGCTTTTTAAAATTAGCTTTAACTGATTTGTGTTAACTATATCAAGCCGATGAAGGGGATTCCTAATGAAGTGGTTAAAACCAATTGCATAAACATTCTCGGTAACTAATGAAAACAGTCCAAGAGTATAGGGACCTGATTCTTTCACCTTTCCCAGCTCCAGGGAATTAAAGTCTCACATAACATGGGTTTAGTTCAGTGTTTTCCACTCCAACAGAAGTTTTCTTTGTAAGTCTCCCGCAAGTAGCATACCGATGGGGCTAAAGGAATGGTTTTTTAAAAAATCTGTTCTGTTTTTTCCCCAGATTTCTCAAATATATTAACTTTGGTTTCAGCTCATCTTTCCCACAGAAAAAGTAGGGGGGGAAGTGCTTGTTTTCCTCTGGCCTGGGCTGTGATGTTTTCCTTCAGTACAGAGAGAAGTCCAGAGGGCATGTGTCTGGCTCACAAAGACTGATCTCAGCCGTGTTTTTCGGTGTGCGGGTAGGTGGTCCCAGCCTTCTTGGAGAGGACAGTAGTCATATAATGAAATGACTCCAGGGACAAAGTACCTTTGTCAACCTACCATCAAAGGCAATAGCTCTTCCTCTCCTAATATAACAAAGTTGTTCTCTTCAATGTTGCAAACCTTCTGAAAACCCCAAATCCTGTAGAGAATGGCATTCCAAATGAGTGCCTCCTTGGGAAAAACAAGTGAAAAAAGTTCTTGCAGACATGTGCAGACCACATCAGTGATGTATGAACCACATTCAAGTTTTAGGAATTTCATGTGAACAATACAAGAAGCACGTCAGTGACCCATGGTTATGGTGTAGAGGCTATTCAGAGAATCGCATGCCAGCCCCAGAAAACATATAGAAAACACCAGAACCACACAAGCTAGATGGTATTACACAGTGACAAGGAGTACAATTCTTCCAATTATCCCATTCATGGGAGTGAAGCCTTGATAATCTCGTGATCAACTAACTTAGATACATCATACTCTTTCACAGAAATCTTTCACGTGATTTATACATTTAGACATCTCTGATTATGCAAGTCGTGGCCTATAAACTGTTAGTGGCTTGGTAAAGGTACTTAGAAGTCTTAACTAGTTCCACATGGAATGACCAATTTATTAGCATATTTGTTTGATAATACGTTTCTTTCATCCTGTTTACTTCAGCTCCATTTCCGTGGATTATTTTTATTTATGGCAAAAAGAAGAAAATAAACTGGATACTGAATTCTTGGTTGCTTAGGCACTGCATGCATAAATGCTCAGTAAACGATACAATAGAACCCAGTCGGAATCTGGGATGCAATCCCAAAGAAACGGTCCCTCTCTAAAGTCTAGAAGGGAAGACAGATTGAAACATGACACAAATAACATTTTAAGATGCTTATGGAAGGGATATTCCAAACTCATATATTTCTTATGGATGCTTCTATAGCCTAGTTAAAAGAAGCAGACAAGCCACACAGAAGTTTCTGGGCTATATAACTCCAAGAGCATAAAACATTATCTGCTATTTTTAAGCACGGGGTCACTATTCAATTATATCATCTGTAGTGGACATTATTACTATTATCTGTATCTTCACAGTCATAGTTTTACCTCCACAATACATTGTGATTTTAATCATTTCGTGACTAAACTTTGTCATAACAATTATTCAAATTTAAATACCAGTAGTTTCTCAAGTGGCAGTTTCGTTCTATATTTCACTGCAGGACTAGAATGATGTTAGAGAAGAGTAGGTTCCAAATTCAATCCCCGGCAACCTAATTAACTTTCTCCTCTTCTGAGGCCACAAAAAGCTGCCTTGTCCCAACCAGCCTCCTCACAAACGGACACCCTTCGCTCCACTGTAGATCAGATAGGGAGTAAAGAGAGTTCTGTCACCAAGGCTGAGCACACCACTAGGATCCTAGGACGTAGAGAAAGTGGGTCCTAAAGAAGAACATTTTCACTTTGTTTCATTGATGATCAACAATCTAATGAGTCGGAGATGCTGAACCAAAAACACAGAGGCAAGATATGCCTATATAATTTATAAACAAAGAAGCAACTTCAGATAGCAGGCAAAAATGTGAGTATTACATGGATCCCTGAGAATCTTGCTATTTGGAGATGAGAAGGAGTTTTGCTCTGCCTCCATGTAACTTGTGATTGCTGTTTTTACTGTTTAGTGTTTTTTTCCAGTGTGTTTTTCAAAGATTCCAGTGATAAGTTTCTCTTAATGGGGATTCCACGATCCGAGAGATCTCATCAATAGGAAGTTTATCCTACTGTGGTTCTTATGTCTTTAACCAGACATTTTTGAGGTCTTAATGTAGTCCAACTATTTCTGTGTGGACCACATGAATTTTATGGGAGTCATTCCATTTATTTTTATTTAGGGAGGAACCTGTCAGGAATTTCTTTTACCACAGAGCAGACACTTTTTGTGATTATTATTTGTTCTTTGTAGAATACTGATGTGTTAGAAGTTCAACAGAACTGAGAATGTAAGGTCTGGAGGAGAATTTAAAGAGAATTTAAAGGTTTATGGAAGAGAAAACAGTTTCCAACTTGGCAGTTGACAAAATGAAAAATGATAATTATGGGTTTGGATCTCATGATTCATTGCTATTTACACAGATACTTCAATTATTTCAACTCTATTGTTTGGTAAATTTGGTAAAAATGAATCAATTCACTGAAAAATTATTCATACTGGTAGTGTAGTCCCTCAGAGATGAAACGGTCATTTGATTGACAATTATTTTTTCACTCTTCTATCATTCGTTTTGACGTTTGGAGATAAGAAGCAATCTAGAGTGGTGAGAAAACGTCAAGTCTAAATGGAAAACATCTTGTATTTTGATTAGGTTATTGAACATAGAGGCTAAAATATAAAGATATTAGTTCAGGAAATATCATTGATAGCCCTCTGTATAGAAGTACTGGAATAGTATAAAGGACATTATATTACTTATATCATTTCATCACAAGGGAAAAAATAGCAAGGAGGGAAAGGAGAGTTAAAAAAAAATTTCTTTCATCGTGATTTTCTGTGACCTCACATAACCTCTGCTCTCTGTATATTCATCTCCTCACAGACCTGCAAATGTCCTATTTGCTTTTTTCTTTATCCTTTGTGTTTTTGTTCTCTCTGCCAAAGATGCTTCCCTTTTCCTCTCTGTTGGTCAATATCTAACCCATTCTTCAAGTCCTTGTCCTTGCTAATACCTTCCCTGACTACCCTTATCCATCCTCAGCTCCACCTTTACTGCTACAAGCCGGAGTTATCCAAAATAGAAGAATGGCAGGCTTTGTTTGTCTTAAGACTTCAATAGATTGCAAATATCTTGTGAATCAGCCTGGTGATCTCACAATAAAGTCACTCACTACTTCAAAGAGGCATTCAAAAAACACTGATGTGATAACAATGCAAGGGAGACAATAAGAAAGGAGAAGACAGAGCAGAAAGATGCTGGTAGAGAATAAAGAAACTAAATCTGTGGATCAAGTGAAAGTAGAGCTTATAAGGGACAGTAACACAGCATGTCTAGCAAACAAAAAATTATGTGACATGAAAAAAACTGGGAGATGTAACCCCAAATCAAAATAAAAATCAGTCAACAAAAGAAGACTCATAGCTATTGGAACAGGGCCTTTAAAAGATAACTATGACAAATATGTTAAAGAGCCACATGGAGAAAGTAAATAACATGCATGAACAGGTGGGGCATTTCATGAGAAAAATGGAAACTATAGAGGGAACTAGTTAGAAAATATAGAACTGAAAATACAATATCATAAATGAATGCATTTGATGGGCTTAGCAGTAGACTAGACATTGCTGAAAAATGATCAGTGAACTTGAATTTAAATACAGACCAATAAAATTTATCCATACTGAAGCACAAAGAAAAAAATGCAAAAAACAAAGAAACCAGCAAAAACTGATCAGTGTCTGAGATCTGCGGTACTTAACCGATTCTAGTGAGTGGACCCCAAGCAAGACAAATATAATGAGAACCAAAACTAAGTACATCATGGTCAAACTGCTGAACGCTAATGATAAAGTGATTTTGACAGATTACATTCAAAGGAATATCAATAAGAATGAAGGCTGAATCCTCATTAGAAACAATAGAGGCGAGAATACAGAAAGACAGTTTTAAAGGACTGAAAGGGGAAAAAGACAATACTATATTAAAGCTCACACAAAAATATCAAAGCTGAGAGAATTCATTTTCAGCAAATCTGCACCATAGTGAATTCTAGGAGGAGATCTTCAGGTAGAAGGGAAAGTGATAGCTAATGGAAACTCTGACTGGCAGGACAAAATCAGGAGCCCCAGAATGGAAATCACCCCAAAGCAATGAAAGGAATGGTAAACAAGCCAATCTCTATCTTTACGGAGCTTTGAGACATCTTGAAATCTCAGGGTGCAAAAAAAAAAGGAAGGTCAACCACAATAGCAAAGGTCGAATAGGGGCGTGTGAAGATAGAAGGAAGGAAATGACCGCAGAATTCAGTCAAAGCTGGTGGAGCCCATTTGTCCATAACGAATGGCGCATAACATAATTTTCAAATAAAAATCTCCTAGTCACAGCTATGGGAATGAGCTGCATGGACTGCTAGAAGGAGTTTCCACGGACCCCAATTAAGACTAAGTCTTAAGAGCTAGGAAGGCTGAGATGAATGTGGAATCACATAAACAAGCCACCTTGACTCCAGGTTGGCCCCCCATAAACTAATCTCAGCCTCGTAGGCAGAATGATCCTTTAGTCTGACTGTCACCCGACTTCCACCTACGTTCCTCTGTAAGCTGATCTCAACATGGCATCCAGAGGGATCCTTTGAAAACTTAGATCAGATAGTGATAATCCCATTCAAAACCTGCCAGTGACTTCTCATCGCCCTCAAACCCACAGCCAAAGCCGTATCAAAGCTCATGAGGTCCTCCGTGAAGAGACCCTCATAGCCTCTCTGAAGCTCTCCTCACCCCTCCTACCACATAAGTGACACTGGTGTGTCTGCTGTTCCTCAAACGCACCATGCGTTCTCCTGCCGTAGGGCCTTCATTCCAGCTGTCCTCTCTAACGGGAATTCTCCTCCCCCAGCTATCAGCAATGCTCGTGACCCCTCCAATGTCACCTGTTCTTAAATTCACCTTGCCAATGAAGCCTTCCCTGACCAACCTACTGTACTTCTCTTGCACCCTGGCACGCCACATTCCCCTTTCCTGCTTCTTGACCACATAGCATTTAATACCATCATACAGCTATATATTTTACCTATTTGTTTCTTGGCTCTCTATCTCCCTTTATTAGAATTAAGCTCCATGATTACTTTACTCCTGTATCCTCAGTGCTTCGAACAGTACGTGGCACATAGTAGGTAATCCATAAATATTTATTGAACATATCAATAAAATAAGAGACAGTATAAGTGTTGCATAGGGAAGAGGAAAATTTATGAACAGATTTGTGAGGGATTCAATAGAAAATTCTGCTGGGGGAAAGTTTTGTGAAAAAAAAAGTTTCTCTCCCGAAACTCTAAAAAAAGCCTGTTCAGTCTCTAGTTTTCTGAGTCTCAAATTCCATATCCATAAACTGAGAATCATAAAAGACATATGTGATGGGGATCTTGTGAAGAATAAATGAAATAAAGGAGTGTAAAGCACCAATACAGGTCCTGATAACGTTCACACGGAGGAAGCTGTCTTACATGTATTGTTCTCCACGCTACTTTCACTTTCCGTCATCCAGGGAACCCTACAAAGATCTCAAGAACCACACCAGCGACAGTATTCTTCTTCGCCTAAGGGGGAAGAAAAGCCCACCCAACTCACCCATCCACCAACCAAACAAAAACAGTCATTAGTAAAAGAAAGTTGGGGGCTTATTTTACGCTTTTCAAATTTTTTTATTTTTGAAAATCAACTGATCTTATCCAAATTCTAAGAAAATTATTTATAAAATTATTTGCATGTGTATAACTTATGAGTAGATGTTTTCAATCCATTTCTAAACTCATCCCCACATGTGTAGCAAACCTCGGTGATGCATAGAGATGCTCATTCAAAAACCATTTGCGGGATTTCTTAAAAATGAACGACAAATTGGTAAAATGGTTACCCAAGATGTTGTGAAGTTTCTGATTTTTTGGAAAGTAGAAAAGGATGGCAGAAAGAAAAGGTAAATAAGATGATAACTACCCTAACGGGGACCTACAGTAACACCCTGATGTCAACAAAGCACAGGTGAAGTGATCTGGATTTTCAACACTCCAGCCTAAATGAGTTAAAGTTTGAATTATAAGATTTGTGCTCTATTTCCTGGTACGGAAGTAGTTTTCATCTTTTGGGTCCAATGAACCCTGGTATTTTCAATCCCGTGTTCTGGGTTTGGTCCTGGGAAGCGCTCTTAAACAGAGCTATCATCTCTACAGAGTACCAGAGGTGCATTGTGAACTTTGTAGCGGATTTTAGCAGCTGCATTTCAACCCCATTAAGAGCCTTAAACAAAGGCGGTGCTCAGAAACGTATTAATCTTTCTCTCTATTCTTACTTCACCTCTGAGGAGGAAACCAAGCTTAACTGATCATCTTTTTTTTTTCTTTCTGAAAATATGTTCTTTGATCAGCTTCTTTGACCTCAATAAGAACATCTTAATAGGTAGTTTGACAATGCAGTGTGAGGGGAACCAGTGTTGTTCCCAAGCACACGAAGCATCTGGCTTGTCCATGGACTTATCCTTACTTTCTGCTATAGGGCCTTCTGGCTGCCATTTTGTTTGTTTGATATTTGGGTTCAGAAAGCCAATAGAAGTGTTAGGACATAGTGAAAACACAACCTTGGGAAGGGATTACTGTTAATCTTTGGCATGAGAAACCAATTACAGCTTCATTTTTATGCCTTACGCAAGTAATCTGTTGGCACTATAAGAATATTTCCTAATGACTAAGGATTGACAGGCCAGGGAGGCATGATCGGTAGAGCAAAGACAGGAGCAGGGAGATATGCTAAGTGAAACTGTGCCAGAAGTTTTCTTCAGTATAGCTGTACTCAAATAATTATGCATCTGATGGCCTTAAAGAGCTCTTGCCTTTAAAATAAGGACTTTGGCTACACATCTAAGGTCATGCTGAGTTCTCACTTATAGCATTTTGAATACAGAGAGATAGGACAGTTGTGGACAAAAAGGGATTCAATTCATTATGAGGTGCTTTTGTAATATATTCTTTTCTAATTTGCAACATGTAACCTCTCAATTATATCTCAATTTTTCCCTTTGGGGAAAAACTAGAATAAATAATATTGACTTCAGAGGGGTTTCCCCTCCTGTATGTACTCTTAGATAATGTTTAAATAATATAACATGCCATTGACATCAAGATCTTAAGGCAAATAGAAAAATAAATTACCATGT
Source organism: Equus quagga (assembly GCF_021613505.1). Taxonomy (NCBI): domain Eukaryota; kingdom Metazoa; phylum Chordata; class Mammalia; order Perissodactyla; family Equidae; genus Equus; species Equus quagga. The sequence goes on from NC_060277.1 coordinate 5,599,303, forward strand.
AAAAAAAACATATAGTGCATTTTGCAGTATATCAGAAAAAATGTGTTAAGTCACATTGATCCAGTGTTCTCAACTGCACTTTTCTTTTATAGGAGATTCTTGGTAAGGAATGTGTTGTAGGAAAAATTGAGCTCTAAGTGGGATGTCAGAGAATTGGAATTTCATTTCCTGAAGAATGCCAGAGAGAAAGCAATGTGTGGGGGCTGCTGTGTGTGGCAGAAGCAGTGATCCCATTTGCCCCAATGTGCTTTCTCAGACTCAGAATGATAGAAGAGCACTTAGCCCTGAGCACCAAGACTGTGGCGGGTCTTAGAAGAAATTATAAACAACTGTCAAGAGTCTAGAAGACTGACCGGAGCTCATGTCTGAGACAGCCAAAGTTAAGCACTCGGCAATACCTTTGGCCATTTTCCTGGGTGATTCTTCAGTCAGGGTCAGATGCTGGTGGAAACTCATTCCACTTTTCAGATGACTCCAGGAACCCCACCGAGTGACATAATAGTGAGGGTCACTCTGTTATATGTGTGCATGTGTTTACTTTCTCTGATTTCTTATTCATTTCATAAAAATTCCTCCCCATTACATCTTTTGAGTCATTTGGCTCAATTCACTGCCTTACATGACATCTGCATCTTGTAAAATTTTCCTAGCTGTATATTTTCAGTTTAAACGTGTCCATGACAGTTTTACTGTCACAAAATGAACTTGTTTATGCTAGCATTTGCCAATTCACAGATGTCTTATTTATGGGATACAAGAGGGCACTTTTCTTCATTTAGTATACACACATCACGAAACTTGGCAGTCTTAAAATTCTCCTTATCCATAAAAGCTATGAGAATAGCACTGACCCAAGATTAATCAACCTTTGATTGTTCATTGAACAACAGAGTTCAGTGAATATTTAGAAAAGAAATTCTCCCAGCCCAGATCTGTTTTTCAATCGTCTATGTATTTTAATAACTTAGGTGGCTAAGTGGCTTGTGCAATGCGTGTTGCTCTTACACTGGCTGAGATGTATTTTGCATGACTGCCCTTATTGGAAGCTGGTTATCAAATAGTATAACAGGCAAGGGGCTTCTTCCGGTTGGAGGAGGAGGTTGGTGTTCACTTGCGTGAGAAAGGCATTCGTTGATTCAATGGGTAGTGTGTGTTTATTGCCTGCTCTGTTTCCCAGGCTCTGTTGGTTTCGAGGGTACAATGATAATCAATTCAGACATGACCCTTGCTCTCACTAACCTCAGACAAGAATGATGAGACAATATAACACAATATGTGAGCTTCTAAGATGAGGCAGTATCCAAAAGAGATGACTATGGGGTCAGAAAAGTCTTCCCAAAAGGTGTGAAATCTATATTGAACCCTGGAAAGTGAATAGATGGAAACCAAGTGTTCTGGTTATCTCCTGCTGCATAACAAACAAGCCCAAAACTTAGTGGCCTAAAGCAACCATTTTATTATATGTTACAATTTTGGGGGTTAGGAATTTGGACAGGGCTTGACTGGGAGATTCTTGTGTTCCCTGTGATATTCATTCGGTGAAATGTGCCAAGCCCTGCCCACTGGAGCACTCTTTTTTCACAGTGGCTCAAGGCTCACAGGATGTTCTCTAAGAGACTAAGATGGAATCAGTAAGACCTTCCTTGCCCAAGGCTGAGATATTCCACAGCATCACTTCTTCAGCATTCTATTCTTTCCAAATGAGTTGTAGGGAAATTCAAGGGGAAGAGACGCACAACGTTATGAATAAAAGATGCAAGGTTCTTTGGGGAGCCATCTGTGGAGACTAGCACCCTGAGCAGGTCACAGGAAAAAGAGGAGAAGCTGACTCTCAGGCAAGGACAACATGGTTTTTTTGAGGAATTGGAGAGCTTAGCTGTTCTACATTCTGTGGCAGTGAAATGCATGATATTTGCCCCATTTTCTCTTGCTCTAATATGAATTATACTTGTCCTCTGGGAGTTTCTGTTTGTAAGATTATTCTGAATATACCTAGCCATTTTTCTCCTAAGAAGTCTGCATACCTTCCAATTTCCCGGAAGGAGAAAGAAACCATGGAAGTCATTGGCCATGATCTATTGCCATTTGATGCTGGTTCTTGCGGCTCAGAAATCTTTTAACTCTTCAAACCCATTATATCAAGCCAACTTTAGCCCAAAGAACAAACACTTTCTCTTATGACATGAAAAGACTGTACGTCCGTACATGACACCCTTACCAATGTAATGAGCTCCTATTAACTGCTCTCTGTTGTCATTCCATGTTGTGTTACCTCTTTGTATAACATGAAGTCTTTTTCTTAATTTAAGGCAGCCCTCTAATCTTATCCATTTATTCTGCTGATTAATCTCCTGTCTCTTCCTCCTCATAATCAGGGCCAAGGGAAAACTGGCCAAAGATCTGAGGATGCTGAGCGGGAGGTATTCCAAACACCATGACTTTTAAAAATAAGTCAATCTAACCTGGACTAATTTATATGAGAAGGCCTATTTTTATTGCCAATAAAAGTAAAAGAAGGGTGTTGCCTTCATTTTTAATATGTAGAATGTTGAATTTAGGTATACAAATTCCCCTTCCCACAGATTTTAGGGCCCTGGGGTAAGCAATTTCTAGGTTACAATATAAAGCTATATGCAGTTTTGATTGTGACGTAAATAACCTAATCAAGAACAAAGTCTTTTTTTTATCTCTGTTCTGGGTGGACCTCTGTTCTGAGTTTCTTGAACATTAAACCCACAATTTATGTAAGAAATAACTTTTCACTTGATAGGCCAAGCATTCTCGTTTTGGGAGGTTTTTAGAAAATGTAAACAGAATGTAGGGTTTTGAGATCCCGAGGCCATGCTTACTGCACCGTGTGTTCAGCACTCTGCACAGTCTTCCTGTGAAACTGTGCTTCCGAACGTCGATTTCTTTTTCTCTGTTAAAAAAAAAAAAAGAAGTGCTTCAATTCCTTTGCTGTCTGCCATAAGGCCTTTGGTGTGAGGCTGAGGAGCAGCTGGAAGCAAGGACCACTGTGAGTTTCCCCGTGAAGGAGGGACGGAGGGTCATCTTTGGAACCCAGCTCCCTGACGTTCAAGACGAAGTTTGAATGGATACGATCTAAACTTCTCCCTCTTCCTTCCATCCCTCCTAATCTTCAGCAACATTTACTACACTCACACACGTCAGGGTTGAATGGGTATTTTTTTGGAAATTACTAATCCATCTGGGTTTTACGTCTACGTTGCCATATTTCAGACCAGAGATGTGACGTATGAATGCAAGAGCCCAGAGATGGAGATGGCTTTGAGAATGGGAGCCCTCTGGACGTTTGCAGACATCCTGCAGGAGGACTTTGGACTTCTAAAGGCATGAATTAATGTACAAGCCAATCTAACTAGGGTCTTAATGAGGTGGGAGATTCACCTGACACCTTCGTTAAATGAAAATGAAGATAATCACACAAAACTTATGAGACCTCTTGTAAATTGTGATATCCTACAAAAAAGAAAAGTGGCATGATTTTTACAATACAATTTCAATAAATACGTGCTTTATATTTTTATCTCTAATGAGTTTCCAAAAAAGAAGAAAGAGGAAAGAAAAAAAAGAAAGTCATTATGAAGAATAGCACATTTTACAAATAAAATGCAAGGTATGATAAAGAGACCCGTGAGGAACTAGTCTCTATTTGTTAAGCAATATTTTAAATTTAATTAGTCACGTATTCTTTCTCTTAGTTAAGAACAGTCCCAAACAGTGTCATCAACCTTCAGTATATGTTAATGAATATTATTTTACATGTAGGTGTTAAAATGAAATGCCTAACTTGAAAAGAAAATCAAGCCTTTTAATGTATCTTTCTGTAACAGTGTGAGTAAGGTACCTAGACAAATTATGAAATTACATTTTATAGGCAGAAATTCTTTTTTTGGTAGCAGAGAAATAGCTTCATGGAGTTTTGGGCAATGTATTCAAGCCATATCTTTCAATGCACTTATTTTAAGATTATGTAACTTCTATCTTATTATTTACTTAGAGTCATTTCTCACTACAGTAAAGAAAATTAAATACCCATAATATTTTGCTTTTAGAATAATAAAACTAGTACAATACACTGACCACTAGATGGAGACAAGACCCCCTCGCTTCACCCACGATGGTTTCCTCATCGAGAGTAGAAACCCACAATAAAGCAGTGAGGGTCGTGCTGTCCCAGATGTTCAGAATCAGAAAGAGATAGGAATCAGAAGGCTTCATCCACCCTCAGCATCACAGGACTCAGGAGCTGTTTAATCTGAGGAGTTGGCATGTGTTTACACAAAAAATGTCCTATTGTTATTGAGGATATTTGTGAACTAAATAAGAACGACACTATAAAGACAGGTCCTTTCTTTTTTCCCTAAATACTTTATCAATATCTCAGAATTCACAGTTTCTGTTTGTTTCTTTAAGGTTTTGTAAAATTGCTTTCAATTAAACATCAGAAAGAGTGGCTCTATGACTAGATTATTAAGAGGATAGTTGGTGTTCAAATTTTAAGCAAATTGCTTGCTTTGACATAAATATAAAGCAAATATTTAGGAAAAACTGACATGAACTCATAGTCAGGTCCTTAAGTGATATTTCATCACGTAAATGACGGCGATGTAGTGAAATGCAGATTCCAGGCACTGCTTTACGGGTTAGCATCATCTTTTGCCCTCCTCTAAGGTCAGAATTTGTGCCTTCTGTCCAGTGGTCCTTAAATTGCTCCCATGGTTTTGTAAAACTACGTAATCTCTTATGAATTTTGAAGAATGCATTTACGTATTTATGTCTTTTGTGCGTGTGTGTGAGGAAGACTGGCCCTGAGCTAACATGTGTTGCCAACATTCCTCTATTTTACGTGGGACGCTACCACAGCGTGACTCGATGAGTGGTCCTAGGTGTGTACCTGGGATCCAAACTTGCTAACCTCAGGCCACTGAAGCAGAGTCCACAAGCTTAACCACCATGCCACTGGACCAGCCCCTATTTACATCATTTTTGAAAAGTGAAGTTTCCAGTGTGTTGTAAAAAATGACATAAAATAAAAATTTTAGGATAGTATTGTGTGACTGTTTTTAATATTCCAGTGGAATTTAAGGTTAAAATTAAATGATCCTCACCATCATCCATATCAAAAATGCATAATCAAGCTCTTTACTTTAATGTTCCTTTTTTTCCCGTTAAACTCATGTTTTTCCTCCAGAGAATATTATCCTAATATATTTTATACTTGAAAGGCTTATTAAACACTCTATCATATTTTTCTGGCACAAAAATATGCGTGTCTACCATTATTTTTTATGTGCATTTGTTATTTGGTTTTTATCTGAACTCTACTTATTAGAATGCAAACTCTGTGTGGATAGAAATTTCTTTTCTGTTTTTCACTGCTGGATTCCCAGCACTTGAGACAGGCCCTAATAGAGAGTAGATGCTGGCTATTTTTTGAATGAATGAAAGTGAAATTTAAAAGTTTTCAACTTTTCTATGACCATGAGGCTCTACGTTTTAAATATTTTGTTCTAGATTGAGTTATCATGGCAATTATTATTAACATACATTTTTACAAACAATATAAAATATATTAAAATTTCAGTAATTATTAAGAGAAAAAGTAAAATCTTGTTAGAAATGTAGTTCTCAATGAGATGAATGGGGCTTTCCTTATTTTCATTGTTACATATCCTTGGGGAATATTATTTATTGCTAGAATGAGAGAGAATTCAGGATCAATTCTGTCTCCTTTTTAATTTTCGTAGATGTAAACATTAAAAAAATGTAATCACATACACAACAATGTGAAGGCGACTTTTATAGGATTAACACTTAGTTCTTGGAACTACTCTTGACCTAAGTGCTAAATATCACGTTGTTATCTGTCATCAAAAGAATGTTCATGATCCATCAGTTAATAGATTAATTAGGTTCTTCTTCAATTTTTCTGAAAGTTGAGTATTAAAACTACTGCTGGCAATATGCTGTTACCCGAAGAAACCATTATCTCAAAGTGTCCTTTTGCTTGATGTCCTTGAAGTATGTACCCCCCCAGGATGTCCCTTTCTTTTATAAAGTGAAAAGTGGGTGATCACAGTGCTGAGAGGTTAAGAGGGAGGGTGGGGATTCCGCGTCCATCACAGACACTTTCTTGGGTCCTCAGGCAGATCATTTTGAGGAAAGAGTAGAAATGGAACTAAAGACCTAGAAATGTGTTGTCTTAAAACTGTGCCTCCTATGATTTGTCCAGTTTTTGCATATACCCAGGTTATCCCAATTGAAGGGCCACTGTTCCAGGCTACTGTTTGATTCCGCTGGGACAGCCTGGCACACACCACTCTGAGCTGAGACAGCTCAAGCAGAGTAAGGCCCTACCCGACGATAACGGAGACTGCGGCCGTCTGAAACAGCCCACGATAGCTACGTGCCAGCAGTTCCTGATGAGCCAATAAAGGAATCGATACACTGAGCGTGAAATGATGACGCACTTGGCTGACGGCACGGTCTTCCCTCCTGATGAGCGTGGCTGGTCACAGGCCAGTCCTGGGACAGTTGTGTTTTCCAGCAGATAGTTTAGTCATTTGAGTCAGAATGGGATATCTAATTACTATAATTATAATAAGTATAATTTATTGGAAAACCTCCATGATTGCACAGTTAAATGCATATTTCTAGTCTTCATGGCTGTCTAACCAGATCGGACCGGTATTGTTATCTCCATCTGCTCACGAGAAATACGGGAATAAAGCTGTCGAGTAACTTGCCCAAGGTCACATAGGCAGTGACAAACGGCACCACGGCTGTGTGAAGAGCACATACAGCATTATCTCCCCAAATGGTAACAATAACAATAAGAATAGCAAGTAACATTCATTCAGCACTTACTATTGTTAAACGCTGTAGCATTCCAGCTGGTGAGCATGAGGATCGAGTCCCAAAAAGCCCTCTTCTTATCAGTAGCAAGGACCTAACACCCGAAACCCTCTTGTTTAGAAACATACGCCTTGAGAAACTTGGCTATTTGAAATCGTCTCAAAACTACAAGATAAAAAGAAACCAGCTTTAACCTGGAGCGAATCAGAACGCTGGGTATGTAAAAGCCGCTCCACGTGAATCTAGGAGCGAATCAGAATTGTCCCCTAGTTTTGATAGACTGCTTCAAAATCTTCTCTGCTTGCTTAAAATTGTAAGATCTTTTCAGGTTTTCTGGGTGAGTTTGTGTTTCTGAACACAGATCTTCCTTGCCTGGCAAGTCTAATAAAATTGGCTTTGTATTTTAGAATCATACTACACTCTGAACCAAACACTGTGCTGAGCAGTTTAGATGCCAAGACATTGAATCCTCATAACAACTCCATTAATCATTTTGATTGCCATCTTACAGTTGAGGAAACTGAGGCACAGAGTGGTTAATAAACTTACTCAAGGTCACACAGGAAATAGCAGAGCCAATTCAACCCAGGCAGCCCGAGTCCACAGTGCAAGCTCTCAATCTTTGTCACATGGCACCTACAAAAGAAAGAATTTAAAATTCATAACTATACTAGAAAAACAGAAAGGAAATCTCTCTCTCACTGGCCAGACACTATGGGGAATAATTGAAAGACGGAAAGCAAATAGGAGTGGAGAAACATTAGGCAGATAATGGGAGTGGCAGCTGGAGGGAGCTGGTTGGGGAGAAGATAGAAGCAGGGGTAACTCTTGCCTTAGTTAATTGGGTACCGTAGCAGGAGCATCTAGGAAGTCAAACTCCTGGTACGTCACTTCTCCATTAGCCAAGATGTCTGCATCCTGGAGGCACCAGGATGTGGGAACTTGGGTTAGAGAAATGAGGCAGAACTCCAAGTGGCTGACAAGGCCTAGGAGAAGTGGGGTGCACTCACACCCAGAAGGCCAGCTGCTGATGGACTCAGTCCAGTAGCACATTCTGCCTCTTCTGGGGTGTCTCTGCATCAGGCGGCTGCACAAATTCCAGCAGCTCATCACAGCCCTCCACCCCTCCTCAGGTGGTGCAAACACATACAGCCGACAATATAATCAGAAATTTCTGCCAGGAAATTGACAGCACAATCAAGGATCTCCAAACATTTAGGGATCCAGTGAAAGGGAGCTCACAAATTCGAATAATCAAACAATCTATACCTGAAAACTCAGAACGCCAAAGTAAACATTCAACCCGTAAAAAAAGAACAGATCATGAAAATTAAAAATCTGATCATGAAGATTAAAATTCAAGAGAGTCAATGCTGGTGGAGGAAACAAAACGGGTCATGTGTTAAAATTGTTAAAGATAATTTAATGATAAATACGCGAGTTTTATTATTACATCTTTTCTATTTTAATATATGTTTGAAATTTTCCATGATAAAAGACTAAAAATCCTATCTTAAAAAAGCCAAATACAAAAATCAACATGATGAAAGATCAAGCCAAGGGATTCTTACAGAACATACCTCAAAAGATAAAGAAAATGAAAATCTGAAAGAAAAATTAAATGACATGATAGGTAGATCTAGGAGTTGTGACATCATCTATGTCATAAGAGACAAAGTAATAAACACGAAACTGTAGATTGAAAGAGATACCCAGATAGATACCGAGAGAGAGATGAGAGATGATAAGTGGATAATAGATAATAGATGATAGATGATAGATAACCTACCAGCAACACCAAAACACCTTGTGTCGACATCACTTTAGTGAAATTCAAACTTCCTGAGTCAGTGGTAGAGGCAGAATTCAAAGGCGTGTCAAATTTCAAAAGCATTCTTTCCACAGCACCACATGGAAAGCTAGGTTTGTGGATTTCTGGGTTAGCATTTCTTCCTCGTAAGGCTATTGTAAGAACTCACACTAAAACATTGCTTCACAAGTTGGGGAAAATACTATAAAAACTTGCAAATAAGAGACATTAAAATGCATTGAAGTTCAAGAACATCAAATGCTAAAATTTCTATGTAAAGCAAAAAAATGCCCAGATTTAAGATCTCTATATTATATTTTTTATAATGCTTTTAAATTAAAATATATGCTATTTCTGGCATCTTTAACACAAATATCCTTTCATGCCCCATTTTCTCAGTTATGCTGACACTTATTTTCTCTATTTCTGTAGACCTCTCCACAGAGACATAACCCAAGACTTAGGTTTAAATATATTATTTTCGGAAGTGAGTTCTATTTCCTCATTCACATACATTATGATTTACTGCCTGACTATTTTCGATTGACAATGGATTCTAACTCTAGGTTTTCTTTTCTCCGCCCTGTGATCCCATTAAAGTGGTTAATTATCAACAGATTCATACAAAATATTGGAAAAGCATAACAGGAATCAAGACAAAGATTTTATCATTTTCTATGAGTCATTCCCCCTCAAGTTCTTTTTCCTATGTGTAAAGGTTTTTGTATATCAAGTTTTCATACGACAGGGAATAAATAACAATTTTCTTAACCTTTTGAGTATTGTTACTAACGATTTATCAGAAAGGTAAATATATGTGATTTAAAAATTTTACTGTTTTCTCACTTGTCCCTAGAATGGGACTATCTTTATCCCCTGGAGAAAGAAAGAAAGAAACAAAAAACGAATGTCCCCTGTTGAGGCAAAACTATCACTTAAAACAAGGAGATGGCGACAGAGCAAGGAAGAGAGAGAACGAAATCAGAATCCTCCCCTAAAAGGAGCCTGAAAATTAAAACTGTTAACGAGTGACATTCAAAGGAAAAGTTAGACTTTGAAATGAATTTACCAGAACATAAGAGTGCTTGGAAAATAGATGTGCATAGCTTTTAATTCAAGAAGCTAGAAACAGAGCAGAAAAAAACCTAAAGAAGATAGATATCTATCTATCATCTATCTATCTATTTGTCTATCTATCTATCTGTTATCTATCTACCTAGCTATCTTCCTTCTAAAGAAGGAAGAAAGTCTGCTATATATGGAAAAGCTGAAATTCGTGAAATGAAAACAAAGAAACAATAGAAAGGATCAGCAACTAAAATCTGGTTTTTTAAATAACTAATAATATGGCAAATATTTTATAAGACTAGTAAAGTGAAAAAAATAACATGAAATAGTAATAGACATAACTATAGATCCAAAGCAACTTTAAAAATCCTTTGTGAATGCTATTAACAATTTTCCCCATATATTCTAATAATTAGATAAAATGTACAATTTATGGAAGAATTGCCAATAATTGTATTAAGAAGAAATAGAAAACTTAAAAACAAAGACAATAATTACTAAACCTTGGCGCAATTAAAACAATTGTTTCGGTATTCTAAGATGTTCTGCCCTCTCTCCCCAAATAAAGGCTTGAAAACTTTATGAGTGAGATTTTATAAAACCTTCAAGGAGCAGATAAGCTCTGCTACGTATAGACTGTAAAGGGAATGACAGGCAGCCAACTGCTTCTGTTAGATTAATGTATGTTAGACACCAAAACCAAACACAGATAGTACAAGAAAAGTCAATTGTATAGACAAATTTCACTGTGAACTTAGACGTGAAAATTTAAATTAAGTACTAGGAAATTAAATATAACACTTATTAAGGGCATAAATTAGTAGGTTGAAAGAGAAAAATTGTATGATCAAACTAATATTGGCAAAAGAAAATTTAAGAGAATACCTTTATAACCTCAGGACAGGGAAAGTTTGCACTATGGATAAATGGGGATATATTAAGTTTAAAAACTCCTATTTAGCAAGAAAAAGAACACACCATGAACAAAGTTTTGAAAAGTCTGCAATTTGGAGTAGGTATTTACAACTCTGATGGCCAGCGAAGAATCACGACGCAGAAATAATGAATAACTGCTATAAATACCACAAAACCAAGCCATGGATTGGAATAGAAGCTGCAGTCCAATAAACATTATGAAAAAGATGCTAGTAAAAAGGGGGTCAGCCCGTGGTCGAGTGGTTAAGTTCGCGCACTCTGCTTCGGCAGCCGGGGGCTGCGCTGGTTCTGATCCTGGGTGCAGACGTGGCACCGCTTGTCAGGGCACGTTGAGGCGGCACCCCACATGCCACAACTAGAAGGACCCACAACTAAAATATACAACAATGTACTGGGGGGATTTGGGGAGAAAAAGCAGAAAAAAACATAAAAAACCAAGAAAAACAAGGGGAATTCAAATCTGAACAATACGTTTCAGATTAACATGAATTATATCTATTGTTGGCAACATCTAGCATTGGCTAAGATTTGGAGCCTATTGGAAATCTAAATTGCTACATCCATTTTGAAGAGTAGTCTGGCAACAGCAAATAAACTTGAAAATCTAGAGAATCTGTTGCATATGTGCTCAAGGAGATGTGTAAGAAAATGTTTATAGCATCATGAGGAATAGCAAAACAAATCAAGACGTTGGACAGGTAAATTGTGGGAAAATCTTGCAATAGATGTGGTACAGTAGTGAAAATGAACCACAGCTGCATATATCAACTTGATTAAATCTCTTAAGTGAAGAAAAAACATTACTGAAGGATACATATAGTATGATACCATTTATATAACATCTGAAAACATGCCAAGCAACTCTGGACATTGTGTTGTAATAGCATAAACATGCATGAGAACAATAATTAAGTTCAGGTTGATGATTATTTCTGGGAAGACAGACAGGGAGGAAGGAACTGTTGTAACACATGAGAGAGGTAGTCAGGAAACATCAATCATATTTGTAATGAATGAGCTAATTCTTAAAAAAAAAAAATCAGGGGCTGGCCCGGTGGCACAGAGGTTAAGCTCACACATTCCGCTTCTGCTGCCTGGGGTTCGCTGGTTCGGATCCCTGGTGTGGACCTACGCACTGCTTGTCAAGCCATGCTATGGCAGACGTCCCACATATAAAGTAGAGGAAGATGGGCATGGATGTTAGCTCAGGGCCAGTCTTCCTCAGCAAAAAGAGGAGGATTGGCAGCAGATGTTAGCTCAGGGCTAATCTTCCTCAAAAAAAAAAAAAATCAGAAGTTGAAGCAAGTACGGCAAATTGTTAGAACTTGCTAGAGCTTGGAAACTGGATCTTGGTTCCAGATACTTGCTGTGGTACAGTCTGTACCTTGTCGTATATTTGAAATAGTTCATGATAACCAAAGTAAATGCATTAAAAATATTAGAAACTAGAGATCATTTTTTTAAAAATGGATTTGGGTAAGGGCTGTATACAGGGTGGAGTTGGGTTAAAATATTTAACTTCCTGCTCTAAAAATCTGACACGCTTATTTTATGGAAATCGTGTCCTTATCTTCACCTCAGCCTTCTGGAGAGAAGTTTAGGCCTGTTTTCTCTGACTTTCTGAGTTTTTCCAAATGGCGCCTTCAGCAGGAATGATTCAGGGGTCTTACGGTAGCAGAGTCTTTACACAACGTGATCATTAAGAGGCGAAACTGAAAAACCAGAAGAAAAAGTTTTCCTGGGATTCAAACGGAAGTTTGGATGTATATTAAGGAACAAACAAGCCATATGTGTACATCTTGTGTGATTGGGGGAAAGAGTTTGTATTGCTTTTGCTTTCTTTAGCTGTTTCTGGAGTAGATTTTTAAAAGACCTCTTTATAGTCTCTTTGGAGCGTTTTGTTTTCTTCTTTTCTGGGCATGGTTAACAAATTAAAGAGCCTATTTCCTCCCCACAGCTGTGCGTCATTGCCTTGGGGACTATTATGGGAACAAATTCTAAAGGAGGTCGTTCTGCTGTCTAGCAGCAAGAGCTCTTAACATAAACAAGCCCGAGACCTCCTGAGGACTGAGCAGATGTCTATGATGGCTCCTGCTGGCTCCTCCGACTGGCCCGCGGACAGAGTGCACTCCCTGATAGCAGATCCCTGACCTATGAAGTAATGTTGCCCTGGAAGCAGAGACAGGTCTGCAGCAAAGTCGCTGCATGTGCTTCCTTAAGCGATCCGTAAGAGGTCACGGCTGCAACATCCAGGAGTTATGGGAGGTTGGATTGTTCAAACGAACTGTATTTTAAGCCTATAGATATTGGCTGATTTTTACTGTTTTCATGAAAACAAGAAACTCTGAAACGAATGCCTTTTGGCATACTGATATTTTCCAGTAGGGAAAAGTATACATTTTAAAGTTCTGAATTCTTAAATAGCTGAAATGGGCATGTTTTACCGAAGATCCACCCATGAAATGAGAATTTTATAGAGATTGTTCAAAGTTAACAATGCAGTCATGAAGCTGTTGCTGGCTTTCTTTCTAATGTACTAAAGTGACAAGGTTGCTTCAAATATTTAAATTTATTTTGTTTGCTAGACATCCTCACCTTCTCAGAAAAGAACTTACGTGACAAGTCTTATTTGGAGAATTGAGCAAGTGAGATTTTGGGAAATGGGACGAGGGTAGGGGCAATATAATATTCTAGAATTTTGGCCATTTATCTCCTTCAAAGACAAAGGGTATAATGTGGGTGTTTCAATGTGTCTGAGATGTTTCCAACTTGCTGAGAATGAACTTGATTGTGTATAAAAATGATAAATCGAGGCCAGCCTGGTGATGCAGTGGTTAAGTTCACACGTTCCGCTTCTCAGCGTCCCAGGGTCCGCCGGTTTGGATCCCGGGTGCAGACATGGCACCACTTGGCACGCCATGCTGTGGTAGGCGTCCCACTTATAAAGTAGAGGAAGATGGGCTCTGGGCCAGTTTTCCTCAGCAAAAAGAGAGAGGATTGGCAGTAGTTAGCTCAGGGCTAAACTTCCTCAAAAAAAAAAGAAAAGATAAATCACTGGGGTTCTTTCTAACTGACTTTGAACAATAAAAGGATTTGGTAAATGGCTTTGGAATATGGTCATCTCAAACTGAGATCACTGATCTCAGAGTTTTGGAGTTTTAGAGTTGGAGAAGGTTTTAGTATCAACAAGGAACTGTGGTTCAGGCAGGTTAGTGGACTTGGGCAAGGCCACACATCACATGGTCTAGATTTCCTTCTTCTCTTAAAGACAATTTTTTTAGAGCAGTTTTAGATTCACAGCAAAATTGAGAAGAAGATACAGAGATTTCCCATATACTCCTTGCCCCCACACGTGCAAAGCTTCCGCATTATCAATATCCTTCACCAGAGGGGTACATTTGTTACAACTGATGAGGCTATGGTGATACGTCATAGCCACCCCAGTCCACAGCTTACCTTGGGCTTCATTGGTAGTGCACATCTGTGGGTTTGGACAGGTGTATGCCACGTCTCCATCATTAGAATATCATATGGAGTATTTTCACTGCTTTAAAAATCCTCTGTGCTCCATGTATTCATTTTTCCCTCTCCCCAACCTCATGCAACCACTTATCTTTTTATTGTCTCCATAGTTTTGCCTTTTCCAGAATGTCATATAGTTGGAATTATACAGAATGTAGCCTTTTCAGATTGGCTTCTTTCACTTAGTAAAACGCATTTAAGTTTCCTCCATGTCTTTTCATGGCTTGATAGTATGAAGAGCAAAATAATATTCCGTTGTCATGACAGTTTATTTATTCATTCACCTACCGAAGGACGTCTTGATTGCTTCCAAGTTTTGGCAATTATGAATAAAGCTGCTATAGACATCCGTGTTCAGGTTTTAGTGTGGATTTAAGTTTTTGGCTCTTTGGGTAAATACCAAGGAGTGCAGTTACTGGATTATATGGTAAGAGAATGCTTAGTTTTATAAGAAACTGCCAAACTGTCTCCTAAAGTGACTGTACCATTTTGCATTCAGATATGAATGAAAGGTCCTGTTGCTTCACATCCTCTCCAGTATGTGGCGTTAGTGCTTTGGATTTTGGCCATTCCACTAGATGTGCAGTAGTGTCTCATTGTGTTTTGAATTTTCGTTTCCCTGATGACATATAACATGGAGCATCTTTTCTTAGGCTTATTTGCCATCTGTCTATGTTCCTTGGTAAGGTGTCTATTAAGGTCTTTGTCCCATTTTTAAATCAAGTTGTTTGTTTTCTTATTATTGAGTTTTAAGTGCTCTTTGCATATTTTAGATAGCAGTCTTTTAGCAGATGTGTCTTTTGCAATTACGTTCTCCCAGTCTGTGACTTGTCTTCTCATTCTCTTGCACACAGTAGAAATTTTTAATTTTAATGAAATCCAGCTCATCAGTTATTCTTTCATGGACCATGCCTTTGGTGGTGAATCTAAAATGTCATCACCATACCCAAGATCATTTAGGTTTTCTCCTACGTTATCTTCTAGCAGTTTATAGTTTGAGTTTTACATTTACTTCTATGATCCATTTGGAGTTAATTTTTCTGAGGGGTGTAAGGGCTGTGTCTAGATGCATTTTTTTGCATGTGGATGTCTAGTTGTTCCTGCATCATTCAGTGAAAAGACTCTCTCTGCTCTGTTGTATTGCCTTTGTTGCTTTGTTTGTTTGTCAAAGATCAGTTGACTATATTCATGTGGGTCTATTTCTGGGTGCTCTATTCTGTTCTCTTGATCTATTTGTCTATTCTTTCTCCCATACCACACTGTCTGATTACTGTAGCTTTATAGTAAATCTTGAAGTTGGATAATGTCATTCCTCCACCTTTGTTCTTCTCTCTCAATACCACGTTGGCTCTTTTGGGCCTTTGCCCCTCCATATATACTGTAGAATAATATTGTCAATACCTGTAAAATAACTTGCTGGGGTTTTGATTAGTATTGCATTGAATCTATAGATCAAGTTGGGAAGAACTGACAACACTGAGTCTTATTGGTGAACATGGAATATCTCTATATTTATTTAACTCTTCTTTGATTTTGTTCATCAGAGTTGTGTAGATTTCCTCACATAGATCTTGCACATATTTTGTTAGATTTATACCTAAGTGTTTAATTTGGGGATGCTAAGGTAAATGTTATTGTGTTTTTTATTTCAAATTCCATTTGTTTATTGTTGGTATGTAAGAACATGAGTTACTTTTGTATTATTAACCTTGTATTTTGCAACCTCACTATAATTATTTATTAGTTCCAGGAGTTTAGATACCATTAAAAAAAATATTCAATTGCCGTCCCAGTGGCTTAGTGGTTAAGTTCGCACGCTCTGCTTCAGCAGCCCAGGGTTTCACTGGTTTGGATCCTGGGTGCGGACATGGCACCGCTCATCAGGCCATGCTGAGGTGGCGTCCCACACAGCACAACCAGAGGCACTCACAGCTAGAATATTCAACTATGCACTGGGGGGATTTGGGGAGAAGAAGAAGAAGAAGAAAAAGAAGATTGGCAACAGATTTTAGCTTAGGTGCCAATCTTTAAAAAAAAAATCTGAAAATACTGTTTAAAAATATATATTTTACAAACATCTACTTATGAATCGATCTTGACAAAAACAAGGAAAAAAATCAAACTTGAATGTGACCAAGACCCTAGATCTTACTAATAATTTATGAGAAATTTAAGAGAAAATGAAATATGTTAGATGACATTGTGGAGACATAATCAGCAAATTCCAGAGAGGAAAACTCTACTGGGTACAAGATCTTGGTTTTTCAACACAAAAAATTGTTATGAAGAGGAAAGCTTTAAATTAAAAAAAATTTGACAGACATACCACTCTAATGTGAACTTCTTTATAAAAAGGTTTGTCTTTGTGTGTGTAATAAACAGGGAAATGTGAACAATGATTCATTTTTTTGATGGCGTTAAGTAACTTATTTTAGGTGTTATGGTTATAATGGCTTTTTTTTGAGAGTTATTGTCTTTAACAGCTACAAATGAAAACATTTTTAGATAAAATGATGGATATCTGAGATCTACTTCAAAATAGTCTGGCTGGGATGGGGTATAGATAAAAAAATTGTCCACAGAGTGATAACTGTTGAGAGTGGGTAAGAGGTTCATTGAGTTTTTAAACCACTCTCTCCACATTTGAGTATGTTTGAAAATCTCCATAACAAAAAGTAGAAAAATTTCTTGAACAGTAAACCAGAGCTTCCATGAACACCACGATGTCCATCTTGTTTACCCTTGCACCCTAGAATGGGAATAGTGGCTGGTACATAGTAGTGTCTCAATAAAAACTTGCAGAATTTATTAATTAATAATATTTAATAATTTATGTTTGAAGAGTTTTATATACAGGAAAATGCCTTCATGAGGCCTCTGAGAAGCGAAGTTCACCATGCCTTAACAAGGCTTGACAGAACATAGCTCTTGGGATAAATTCAGTCTATTTAATGTGTTGATTTCTTTTATGCCCTGTTTGTGCCTTGATTTAAATGATCCTTTTAATCTGACGCTATGGATAATATCCTCACTATCAAAGAGGTCTCCCAAAAACTCTTGTAGAGCATCCTGAGAGCTACTTTATCTGAACTTTCCAAATTCTAAGCAAGTTAATTGAATAAATTTTTGTTTAGAAAGTCAATATGAGAGATATCATGCTCTATGCTAGGGGTAAAACAAAATAAATCCTTGCTCCTCAAGAAGCTGAGCTCAATGGTGTAGATGAGAACCTTACTTTCTGTATAGAAACCAACTCGACATTTTTAGGGGTTTCTATGCTCGTGAGATATTGAGGACTTGATTTTTCCCATGTCATTTTACTGTCTTAAGATGAAGTTATTGCAGCTGAACTATAGTGGGATTATTGGGTATTTGAATCAGCTACTGTGTTCAAATTACATGATCCCAAGCTATATTATCTGCTACATATCAAGAAAGGGTTTTATAATTAATGACCTCCTGGCTTTGGCTATGGTACTTTCCTTAATATCTTGCTTGGCTTGATAAACACAGTTAGTTCCTATATTAAATGGCTTATCCTATACAAAGATAGACCTAAATAGTGCTGGGCACACACTATCATTTTTTGTTTATTTTTGTTGTGTGTGGTTATTGTGGGGGTTTTTTGCCACTGTTTTAGGGAGAAATCTATTCCAAATTAAGATAGACTTCTGACTAATCATTTGGAAAATGACCTTCTGTTTTCCAAAATTTTATTCAGATTTTTATTGCAATATTATTACCATTTCCACTTTTTTCTCTATAATCCAAATTTTTAAGATTATATTTACAAATAAGAGGTTACCCTTGAACTCTTAAAAAGGGGAACAATTCCAAACACAAGAATGTGATTATAACTTGGTCTAGCCATGAGAATTCACGTCTCCAACCCACACACAAGACAAAATTTTATTAGTGTACAGTTTGTACTGTATGCTCTTACATTTCAGCCTGTCATGCTCTAAAAATGTACTTTTTTACTTGGATAAATAATAAAATTCGTCCAATGGCTAAGGTTGTTTCATGTCCAATTTCCACCGTGTGGCTGTACAACTGTGGGGAATGTTCGATCAGTGCCAAACAAGGGCAGAAGTTGACCAACTGTAGGTCCTCTTAACAGGGCGTTTGGTGTTTGGGCCCTGTCTCCCACTGAAAATTTTATCCTGACACGTGGTGTGTCTATTTTTTTATTTTACAAGTCCACCTAACAATTTTATTCTAGTCTACAGCACATCTTTTTGCACACATTTTAGTGGTTTTGCCAGTGTTACTTTTGAACAGAACTTTAGTGAACCCATAAAAAGTTATATTAAAAGTAAAATACAAACATAAAACAATAGGCATCTGGATGTTCAGCACTGTGCGTTCAGAGGAGACCTGGCTGTTCCAGTCCCCGAGTAGCTCACCTACTTAAGCATCACCGGCAGAGACCAGCTCTCCTGCTCCACATTCCCATGCAATTCACCAAAATCAGAGCGTCCTAAACACACACACACAAAATAAATCCTCTTTGAAAGCCACACCAGTACAAAAATCCAATTAGAAAGCCTCAATGTGTCATCAAATAGACAATTGCATTGATCAAACTCATTATAGAAAACAAGCAATATCTTTCCATGTCTATTTTAAACTTCCTAGAAATACAAATTCCTTTGAAAGAACTAAAGCACACTATCTTAAGATGTGTGAAGAAGAGGCCGGGCATAGGCCCTGTATGCACCTGACTAAATACTGTCCCATCTTCTCATGAGCTGCTGTGACAAAGAGGATCCTAGCTACAGGCCATCAGCCTGGAATCTTCTTTTCCATGAGCACTTTACTATGCCAGTGCATGGCCAGCGTATGCCAGTTGCTGAGTCAACTCTGAAGCATACAAAGAAGAACACCTTCTCCAGTGCCAATACCAGGAATCTCCAACACAAGTGGAGCTGTCCACTGGGCGTCCGAATCTCTCAGAGCCGTCCTCCATCTCTACTTATGGTGGAAGTAAATTTTGATCCCTATGTAGGATGAGTTTATCACTTTTGAGGATCTTTTTTCCCCCTAGCAAATAGATAGACATGCTCTTTTAAAATAACATTAAATTTCACTTTTTAAACTTGCTCTTCTATTCATAAAATTCTTGGATTTTGCAAATGGGTTTAAATGAGGATTTTCTAGCACCAACAACAGGCTTAAGAAAAAGTAAAATCTATGGTACATAAGGGAATGTATAATCATGAACAAAAACTGAATGAATATTTAATGATGATAAGAAAGTTAGAAAGTAAATATATATTATATGTTTACAAAGTTGATTGATTAGTTAATTAATAATACAGGATTCGAAATTAAAAGTTAGAACTTAATAAACTGTGACATGAAGGAAGCATTATAGTAACTGGCAGGTCTTATACTAATGTTAGCTTAATTCATGCTAGACAATCTGGCCAATTAGATGGATATGCAGAAAGGACGTCAACAGGGCTCTGCCTCAGCAGCCCCGTAGCCTGGACTCATCTCATTGTCATTAAGAATATCATGAATGTTCTAACCCTCTGTGGCCACTGGAAATCTGAGAGTCCCCCAAGGCTCTTAATGCAGATAATCTTGACTATGTTAACCCTTCCATCAATAACTGACTGCCTCTCGGTATGTCTCTTCCCGAGAGAGAGAATCTGAGTGGGTCATGCAAGACTACTCTTGACAGGGAATTTCTAATAGGCAGAGCTCCAGTAACAGGCCGTCTCCTTGACCTCTGGAAGGCTTCTAGATAGCTACTTTCATGCCAGACCCTGTCCCGAGCTGATTCAGCTGGACACAGGGAGACAGAGCCACATGAGTCAAAGCTTGGTAGACTATAACTCAGAAACCACTCATTGGGGGTCTACGGGCGTGGCTTGACCTCAGTGACTTTTTAGAAGAATGTAGTATAACTGGCAAACTCTTTAGGGACATGGACTGTCTGGTAGAAGAAAAATATTTTATTATGTAGATATCTATAAATGCCATTGTCATATATTTATACATAAAATCTATTGTGTGTCAATGTGTTTAAAGATTATGCTATGATTGCTATTTAGAATTAAAATTATCACTACTTCCCCTTTCAACAACTAGAACAACTAGAAATGATTCTTTATTTACTAATTTAACAAATATTTCTTGGGTACATACTACCTGACAGACGCTGCTAGAGACGGAGGATACAAGAAAGAAAATATAGACATAAAGCTTATGGTCTTGTGGCAAGTTACTGTGTTATATCGGCTGTGATAGACGAAACACAGGAATACTCTTGGGTCACCCAGGACGGGCAATTAACTGTAACCTGGATCATTTGGAAGGGTTCCCTGAAGATAATTACACTTTAACCAAACCACCAAAAATTGGGGTGTGAGGGAGAAAAAATATTGCAGAATAATGTCCAAGTTCCGGCCTTGAGGGACAAGATTGTTGGTGGTGCCATTCACTGAAGGAAAAAAGAGAAAAAGGAGGAAAAGCAAGATTGGGATGAAGATCATGATTTTACTTTTGGACATGTTGAGTGTGAAGTCCTTGAGGCATCTCCACCTGGAGAGGAACAGAAGGTGGATGGATATATAGTTCTGAACTTGAAGAGGTGGATCTATGCTGGAGATGGAGCTCTGGGATTTACCAGCTTATAAAGACACTTGAAATCATGGGAGTGAATGAGATCACCCAGGAGGGTGGGTAGAATGAGAAAAGAACAGACTTAACGGCAAACCTTGAGAAACGTAGTTATGCAAGGGAAAAAGGAAGAAGGAAAACTCAAAGAGACAGAAAACAATTGGCCAGAGTTGAGATGTAATAGGAAAATTAAGAGGCTGACAATGGCCATAGAATGATAGAAATAGAAGCCACCTTACAGGGACTTGAGGTTATTGGTCAAGGAGGAAGAGAATCGGTATGTACGGACAGTCAAAACAATATATTTGGCTGTCAAAGGGAGGAAAGAGATAGAGTAATGATTAGAGGAGAAGGTGGAAACTGAGAAAGAGCTTAAAAATTGAAGAGGCTTGTCCACACTTAAAATATTGATAGAAAAAATCCAGCAGAGAGTGAAGAACTTAAGAAATAAGCGAGGAAGTAAACAACCAATAGATCACATCCCTGAAAGCAGGGAGGGGCTGGGGCCAGACAAGAAATGGGGGAATTAGCTTCAGAAGGAAGGAGAAGCACCCTTTCCATTGTAAAAGAAAGAAAAAGAAAGACAACGGGGATGGTTTGTGAATGCAGGTACATATGTAAATTTGAGAGTGGAAAGTTCTCATCTTACTAGCAACTTTTGTCTTATGATGTTTAAAAATCTATTTATAGGTAAGTCTCTATAGGATTGTCATTTGTAAACCTTGTTTTACACTAATATTTTTACTTAACATAATTCATGTAGTTAAATGGATTTTCTCTTTCTGGATAGTTTTTAGAACTTAGTGTATTTAAAACATTGATTTAAAATATAAAGTACCCAGGTATACAAACACTGCATCACACAAACAGTTTCATTTTTATTCCAATCTTATGTAGTTTCTACCTTTATAGTATACCCTTAGTTTGGCATTAAGATTTCCCTCCGGTGAACGGAAAATACTTTTAAATTTTAGTTCTAGATTTTAGATTTAGTTGGCAATCTGTAGAAATAGTTTAAGAAATGTGGCTTAAACTGTATTAATAACTGAAGGATAAAATAATCAGAAATTCAGGCAAAAATGTTTGCAAAAAGATGCTTATTGAATCAGTCTTCATAAAAAATACATAGAAAAATTGGATACAATCTAAAATTCAAACACAGTAGATGATATGACTAATAAAATACATACCCATTTATAATATTATTTACAAAGCTTTCAAATACAGATAAATATTCATATGACAGAGATTAATAAATAAAAACAGTATACAAAATTGTAAATGTAATATTTTTATTATGTTAATATAAACATGCACTGAAAAAGGGTAAAAGATTATTTGATAAGTTATCTGTTTTGATTCTTACTTTGTTTTTTCTACTTGCTTATGTTTTCTAAAATGGGAATGTAAAAGTTTTATAAGCAGAAAAAATTAATATTATATTTTTAGAAACATTTTTAGATTGTTGTTAATCATTAAACTTTTCGATAATACGCACAGCTTGAAACAAATCTATTGTTTGATCTTACGTGTCAGACCTGGTATTTACCTCGCTATCCATTTCTATTTTGTGCTTTAAAAGTGTTGTTCTTTTTCTTCTAAATTTGCCGTTCATTTCTCCTTTGCTGAGAGTTAAAACATTTGTATGTAACAAAGGGAGGACAGGCTAAATACAAAGGCGAAAAAAAGGATCAATTCCATCCAATTGAAGATTTGTTACAGTTACGTGAATCCTTCCTCTCTGCCTTTTCTCTAGGTCTTTCCAGCTGGAGCTCCTTACTTGGTCTGTGCCTTAAGTCAAAGGACGGTATGTACTCTACCTGTACTGGAGCATTTTATTATTTGTTAGAATTTTTCCTAGTGCTAGGTCATTTTGGGCAGGAAGTCATTGCCAGTTAGAAAGACACAGAAGGAAAAGCAAAAATAATGTACTCTAAAAAGAACAGTACTCGCAAGTTGCACATCACTGTTATTTTAAGCCAGCAAAAGCTGGGTTTGGTGGTGGCAGCCTCATCTACCCTGGAGCATGTCATTGAAGAGAACCAGGTATTACAGGAGCCACAAGCAGACTGTACAATTAGGGTTGGATGAAAGGATGGGGTAATCCTGCAATAGTCACTGTTACATAACACGCTAGTTGCTGCCCAGGGATATGAGCGGTAACTGAATATTATAGCGGGAACTGCTAGCTTTGCTGCAGCCAAGGGTCACTTGCTGTTTCCATTACAAACCTTGTTTTGTAGTTGGTTTATAACCCAGACAGTTTAATTCACATCAGGCTGCAACCTGGCATTCAAATTAGAAGCCTAGAGGCACTTTTTTTCCCCCCAAAAAGAGACTTTGAGCTAGAAAGGACCAGAGATCATCTAGTCCAACTTTTAGTTTACAGATAAGCAGATAGAGGCACACAGAGGGAGTGAGACGTACGTGATATCACACAGTTACCAAGGGACAGACCAGACCTAGGACACAGGGTTTTCTGCCTTCCCGATGAAGGCAGACCAAACCAAACAAAAAATAAAATAAACCTCTGCTAACCTATGTTAATTTATTTTCTTTTAATGTAGAGAAGCCAGAGGAAATAGGTGTTGACTCTCTTACATACGCCAGGGATCCCTCTTGACATATTGAAGTGACTTGCCCAGGGGAGCACAGCTTGTTAAGTGGCAGGACAAGAAAGAACGCAGGCCTGTTTTGTCACTCTTTTGTGTTTTTATATTCTTTTTCCTCCATTCCTTTCAACTGTCTATTCAATTGACTCATTCAATATCCTGAAAGAAATGATTATTAAACCATTGATAACTGGGCACTAGTTTACTACATTCTCATGGTCATAAAACGAATCACAAACTGAATTGAGTTATGAAGGCTTATGAAGCCAGGGTCATGTTCCTATACAAATACAATTGACTGAAAAGTGAGTTCCGTCAGTCTACCAAAGAATAATTTTATCTCCATAATATCAAAAGAAAATTGTGGTGGATTGGATTTCTTTGATAAATTCCAACATTATTTTGTCAATATAAAAGTCAGAATTTTTGATATACATGGAGTAAGTGAAATTTTCTTGAACAATGTGTTACAGTCGTGCATCGCTTAATGACAGGGATACATTCTGAGAAATGTGTTGGTAGGTAATTTCCTCATGGTGTGCACATCATAGAATGTACTTACACAAACCCAAATGGTACAGCCAACCACACACCTAGGCTATATGGTACTAACTTATGGAACCACCATTGTACATGTGGTCCGTCATTGACCGAAACATCCTTATGCGGCACATGACTATATATCAAGTTGGCTGGAGCTAAAAATTATATATGCATCTTGACCTCATGCATAGTTGGCTTTCCTGAAATCCAACCCAGAAGAGCATCCTACATCACTATACTATGGCTGAGAATTTAAGTGGCCTGCTTTCTCAGACCTGGAAGAGCACTCTATCGTGGCAGTGGAGTGGGACTTTTAAAAAGTTCATGCCATAAAATCAGCATTCAGCTGTCGAAAGCTAGTTCTCTACTCAGCATGCAGTTAGCCCCTCCACTTCACCTCTTTGTTTACACCCAGATTCCTGAAGCTTTTTTCGAACGTGCCTTTTCCTCTGCTAGATGGGAAGTTCTTTTGACTTCAGGAACCATGCACTGGTTTCATATTCACCTTCCTTCTTCCTTAAACCATAACCTGTACTGAGCCACTGTGCTTTTCATCTGGCGTATACACGCTCAAAATTTATGTTATGTATGATGTTATTAACTTGGAGATACACCTGTGCAGAGTATAGGATTATTGTATTAACGGTTACCATCTCCTGTAGAAGAAAATGATGATAAATTGAATTTAGCCCGATTTAAAAGAGGAAAATGCTGAGAAGACCTAGACTTTGAGTTTTGTTTACAAGAAGTCAGAAATGAGTTGGAAGATAGAAATTAGAACTCCCAGAGTATAATTTGATAAACTTAACCAAACCAAGAAACTTTGTCTCTTGTTTCTTGTACATTTTTCGGTAATTTTGTGCTTTTTCACCTTTGTGTACAAAATTAAGATGTCACATTATGATTATGTTTTGTTTATACTTTCTGTCTGTGGTCATGATTATTCTTCAAGTTTGTGACATTGACAGCCTGAAATTCCTATAACCTGGGAAAACTATTCTAAGGAAGTGGGTGGTAATCGGCAAAAGGAAAGCATAATATGGAGAGAATTAGTCAAAGGCTGTTGTAAAAATCTGGCTCAGTTAGAGGATTCATTTGTTTTGCGTTTCTCGTCCAATGTATTATAACATTATTGGCGGTGACTTCATAGGTCAGGTGTCACTAAGAAACCTGGTATTTTTATTTAGCATGTAGAGATCCAAACTTGCCGAAAGTCAATATTTATCAGGGTCACTTCATTTAATATGTTAATTTTCTCCATAACCTAATCCTGGTTTCTGGAGTTGACAGCTTTAGTCAGTGGTTTAGGAATCCTCATTCTGTCAGAAATGGTGTGTGCCACCAACCTAACTTCTTGTTGCTCAAAGTGAGACTAGGCTGAAGGTGCTTTTCACTGAATAGCATGTCTCTGTGATTTAAAAGCATGGATATTAGTGGATTTCTTGGCATTCCTGTAAGGTCTCAGTGGTGTTTGGGGTCCTATTTTAGGAGTTTGGGGTTGTCAAGTTGAGCATTTATATCTTATAGGAAACACACGCCTTTATGAAAAATCCATGTGGAGACACTCAAATTGCATAATAACGAAACTTAAATGCATCACAGGGAGCTTCACATGCAAATGAAATTCTCTGTGCTATTTGGTTTCAAAGCCACTAAAAATGAAAATTGGTTTGAGATGAAATGAAAATTGTGCAGAATCCTTGTTGTACATCTGAACTCGTTAAGCCTTGAAGAAGTTGGAAAAACCTACCCGTCTTCCCCAATGACCATTGTTTGTCTCCTGTGCATATCTACCTGAGCATTGCTTTTCTATAATCACCGAAGGATCGGAACATACATAAACTCCATGCCACCCACATTTATAGCCTCTATGAAATTGCATCTTGAGATTTCTAGAAACCTATGTGACTTCCGCAATGGCAAGAAATAATTCTATAATAAGATGTGTCTTATGAAAGAGAAAATAATTTAGTCATATCACACAATTTAACTGTTCAATCAGATTCTCACACATGGATATCCTCACATATTTATATATTATGTGAATGTATTTGTCCTAATTTTCTGCCCAAATATTTAGAACTCTTCCACTGCGTACAATATTCCACTACCTATTATTAATGCTACCTTATATACGTACAATAGTTTAATATCCAAAACACTTCACATTCATTATCTAATTTTCATCTCTTTGTCTTTTTGCTCCTCATTCTGGGAGATTTTCCTTAATGTGAGTAGGTCTTCCACCAGGACTATTCTTTTATTCAGCCTCTTTATAAATAATTTTATTTATGCAATCATGTTTTTAAAATATTTTTATTTTTAGAAGTACAGTTTTAAATTCCAAGAAACCTTTTGGTTCTTTGGTTTTTCTTTTCTCATAGCAGTGTATTTTTGTCTTATTGATACAATGTTTTCTGGAATCTTGTTAGGATGATTGCTTTCAACGTTCCTGTCTTAAGAACTCTCTTTCCCCTAGAGTATTGGTTTCCTTCTTTATTCTTGTTGGTTTTCTCCCAGTACTTGATGATCTGTAGCGGTTGGTCTATGAATATAAATGGGAGACAGAGGGAGGGAGAGGGAGAGATGAGAAAACAGTGTGTTGATTTCTCCATTGACTAGGGTTACTATTCCTCCTGGAATCTACATTGTGGTATTTAATACCACAGTACGTGGGAGAAGGAAGGTTGTGACTCATACTGATGGGTGCAGCCTAAAGTAAAGGTCAATTTGACCTCCTAAATCTGTATACTTTGATTCAGCAATTCTATTTCTAGAAATTTACCCTAAGGAAGTAATCAAGCTTATATGTACAAAGGACTAGGTACGAGAATGTTCATCACAGTCATAACAGTGCAAGAATAAAAGAATACAATGTCAATGTCAAAACTGGTGTGCTGGATAAATAAGTTATGGTGATTCAGATAAAGGAAAATAATGCAGCCCTTAGAAGTTATATCTTAAAGCACTACTTAGTAAAAAAAGGAAATTCTCACAATAATGTTAGTAAAAAGAGAAAATGCCTAACCGTATAAACAATTGACCCTATTTAGAAAAATAAAAGAAAGGAGATATTTGTGTGTTTGTGTGTGTGTGTGTGTGTAAGCACTTGAAGGAAGTACACCAAAATATTAACCAAGCTTATCATTGATTGTGAGAGCATTGTAGTTGTCTTTTGTTTTACTATAATAATATTGTTACTCTTATTTGTAACACACAACTTCTAAATTTTTTTAGTAATATTTAATCTATATACAATGTATGCAACAGATATGTAAGTTCCGAAGCATGATAATCAAATAAATGACAATGAATCCGTATGCAGATTTATGAACAAGTTTATCAACAGCTTTGAAGCTACTCGTGTATTTCTCCATATCCCATCTTCCTGTTCCCACAGGTAACCATGTTCCTGAATTTTGAGCTTATTGTTCCTTTTTTTTATTTTCAAAATATGTTCCTTAACAGGGTATAGTTTAATTTTTCTTGTTTTTGAGTCTTATAAAATTGAATCCTATTGTATATAATGTTTTATGACTTTCCCACGTGTTTCAAATCTTCTTTATTTTCACTCTTGTATAATATTCCTCTGGGGGCACTATACCCCTATTTATTTAGAATATCTTCTGTTCCTGGTCATTTAAGTTTCAGGTAGTTTTTAATTATGTGAATAATGCTGTTAGAAGATTCCCGTGACTGCATCAAGATCCAGGGCATATGTGAAAAGACTTCTCTAGATGATGGCTCATGGCATAGCTGGGGATGTTGGCTTCTGTATATAGGAAATCTTTGAAGGTGGGAAAGTTTTAAATTTAAGTCTTCTTTAATGTCTCTAAATAATATTTAAAAGTTTTCTCCATAAAGGCCTTATGCATTTTCATGAGATATGTTTCTATGCATCTTATACTTTGTGTTGGTATAACAAATGGTATCTATTTTAAAATGATAATTTCTAATGCTTTATTACAACTGTATACAGCTTTCTATATATCGATTTTTCCAAGCACCTGGCTATATCGTCTTATTAATTCTGTTCATTCTTTGGAGTTTTCCATCTGTGAATTATAACGATTTTAGGTTTTTCTCCCCAAACCTTAGAACTTGTCTTTCTTTTCATCCTACTTGACTGTCTTAGACCTCCATGTTGAATGGGAGTGATCTTCTTGTTTCTGACTTTAAAAGGAGTACTTTCAACATTTTGCCTCAAAGGTTGATGTTTAATGTGTTAATTAAGATAAAATTAGATGATGAATATTTGACTGATATAAATAAATAAAAATCTTGAGAATCTGAATTTCATCCACTGTGGGTTAATGGAAGAATGAAATCCTGTTTTTACCCTATCAGCTGAGTAGAAATTGTGAGTGATAATACCCATTGCTGACACAGATTTTTCTAAAGGAGAAAAACCTGAATAGTTGTATTGCTTGCTAGAGTTGAATATGTTAAATCACAAGGTTTATTATAAACAAGATTATATAGTAGTAGAAAGCTCAACAGATTTCCTCTGTGTTTTTGACGCTACCGTGTAAGTGAAAGCCACTACCAAGGCAGTTACGGAAAAACTCAGTCCAGTCTTAGAGTGAGTTAATGATGACAAGACTAGTGGGTAACCTGAATCTCATATGAGAAACATAATTAAAAACAAGTGAATACGGTGTTTTACAAGAAACATTAACAAATGTACTTTCTTATTTAAAAAAAAAATCATACACTTGGAATTACAAGTGAAAAGTCCTTAGAATCTTTTCGTAATACAGAAAAACCTTCTGTCCTTTTTTAAATAAACTTAGACAAAAACTCAAATTTCATGATGACAAGATATAGGCTAAGATAGACATCTAAAGTTTTATGGAAACAGCAAATATTCTCTAGCTTTCACTTATCCTTCTCGTAAGATAGAATGGCTATCTGAGAGCTTTGTCTTTCCAAAGCAGCTATGTTAATCGTCCAACCATTATATGTAAGATTCTTTGTTAAACTTTGCTATAGACTGAATGTTTGTGTCCCTGCAAAATTCATGTCTGGAAAGCTAATACTCAGCGTGATGGTGTTTGGAAGTGGGGCCTTTGGGAAGTGCTTAGGTCCTGAGGGTGGAGCCCATATGAATGGGATTAGTGCCCTTATGAAATAGACCCTGGAGAGCTCCCTCCCTTCTTTCACCATCTGAGGACGCAGTGAAAAGATGGCTGTGTGTGAACCAGGAAGTGGGTTCTCACCAGACACTGAATCTGTCGGCACCTTGGTCTTGGACTTCCCGGCCTCTAGAACCGTGAGAAAATGAATGTCTCTCATTTATAAGCCACCCAGTCTATTTTTGCTATAGCAGCCCAAATGGACAATGAAGTCTGCTAAAATAATGTCTCTCTCTGGAGCAAAGGACAGACATGCTTACTGCTCATTATAAAATATTGACCTTCTCTATGCCGAGGGTTCCGCCCCTGGAATGAAAACCACTGCATATGTAGGACATATCTGGACCCATCTGTGTCATCTCCATAGGATTTGGGACAAAAGGAACTCTCAGAAATAAGCTGAGGTTCATGCTGTTTACCATGCTGTGAGTAATAAGTTCCTTTGTCTTTGTCTTAGGAGGCTCGAGTCATCTTTTAGCATCCATAAGACTGGGGCAGACTAACTTGTTAGCTTGTAGGTAAGAGAATATATCAGACCCTTCACAGTTTTTAATAGTTTTGGTGACAAGGATGGGATGCTAAGATGTGGCTTTCTGAAAGAGAGAAGACAAAGGTCTTGCAGGCCAGGTCTGGGAATATGACAAGACTCTCTGGGATCTGACAGCAAATGATGGGCAAGTGGAGAGGGTAGAGTAAGGGTCCCCTACTGTCCTGCCGGTTAATAAACATTTAGAACAGTGAGAAGTAGGGTTGAACCAAGCTGCCGAAATGGTGCCTTAGTTATTTCTCACTCTTCTCTGGGAGTGTGGATGAGCGGATGTTACCATGACAACGGGACAGTGAGCCCTAGAGCCCCAGCAAAAGGCAATGAGGCCGCACCTGAGGAACCCAAGGGTCCTCAAAGCCAAAACAACTAGCGTCAGCAATGAGGACCTCGCTACTCAACACAGAGCTTTGGATGGACCAAAATCGTCAGTTCTTTTTGTTGAACTGTAAGCTAGCACCTGCTCAAAACCTGCTCAAATTGAATGCAATGCCCTGCCTGTTGGCATGGAGCCCGTCTCTCCCTCAATGTCCTCTGGTTACTCTCTTCTCCACTACCCAGATCTCAACTGCTTTACAGAGAGATCTCCCTGTCCCCAAAAGAGACCTAAGGTCATACACATCAGTCTCATTATGCTGGGGAACTCTGCTGTATACAAATGCCCAAGTTATCATCTTACCCAGTGCTGTGGGGGGAGTGGGCACCCAGATTCAGTTAATGGAGTTTGGGCAGGGCTCACAGTGGGAAAGGAAAGCTGATGCGACCTTGGAGGTTGAGAGATTTGGGCCAATTCAATGTACCTGGTTGCTCCTCCATATCTGAAGATACTTCCTCATCCCTGAAGTGCCAAGGGGTTCTTCCAATCATGGACAACCTGCATTTAGAGAAGTGTTAACAGAACTCACAACCCTAATGACACCTTTGAGCTCAAGTTTCATTGACAAGTGTCAGTCAATTAGGGTCTCTGGCAAAGAGAGACAGCCTCTACCTGGAGGGACACTTTGGGGTTTCAGACTCGTCGTCTTTCTGCATGGCTACCATACACAGATTTTTTGAAACCAATTAATAGATTTCCACTGGGCTGTTGGCAATTCTAAACACCTGATCCATAGAAGCCTTGTGGCTCTGGCCTGATAGTCCCATTTTTTGGGTGGGTCAGCTGAAACTCAATGACTAACGAAGTAGGAAAGGGCCCAAAAGCATCCCTTGTCAGGTGAAAATGATGTATTCAAGAGGTGTCAGCATGGCCCCAGCAGCATCTCAGCTTGACATGAAAAGTGGCAACTGCCCTTTGGGGGAAATTTCTTCTCCCACTCTCCTTCCGGGAGCAATGCCACGGTTCAATGGGGCCCTCAACTCACGAAGGTTCTCCTAAATTCCTGGTCTTGTTCATTGACCCTGAATGTCTATGTCTATTATGTTTTGACCTGAGTTTCTCAACTTGTAGTCATTTTACAGTACAAGCGTATTGATACGTGTGCATAAAGTCATGTTTGCAAGGATGTTGATTGCAACATTGTTTTAGAAAGCAAACAACAGGGAACTAATAAAAGTCTCTCATTTAGGGACTGGACAGAGAAATTAGTTTTTCCACACAAATCATGGCAAATTATTCCCAAACATGAAAATATTAACAATTTTTTTGTATGGACAGTGAGTATTTTCTTAGTGTTATGTAAAACGTGAGTAAAAGCATGTTTTGTTACCTTTCCCATTTATCAACCAGCTACATATAACCTAACAAATAGGAGTGTGCTTGCGTAACAAAGGCAACTTCAAGGCGAGTCCCTTGGTCTCCTCCCTCAAACTCCCAATGCTCTGGTCCCACAAGAATATCACCCCTGTGTTCCCCAGAAAATTCTGCTTTCAAGATTTATTGTTACATGAAAAAGCAAGGAGCTGAAAAATGTAAAATTTACCACTTTTATGCAAAATAGCACATATAAAGATGTTTGCATGGACTACCTCTGAAAGGAAACACTGGGAATAGAGTTGCCTCTGAGAAGAGCACGGGGGAACCCTGAAAGCCTTTGATGAAAATAAGACTTATCTTCATTGTTATATATAAAAAAATCACAGTTAGTCTAAGAGTACTATCTCTGGCTGGTGAAAACCCAAAGGGCTATTGATTTATTTACTGCCTGTTACTCTGTTTGGTATTATTTCTACAGTGAACTTGGGTTTATTCCAAAGATTAAAAAAGTTTAAAAAATTCTTTGAAATGCATTATCCAACAAGAGTAAAGGAGAATAAATGATATATCCATATTTTGGTAGGTGGGAGAGCAACAAAAATTCTTGTAATCTCTGTGCTGAAAAAAAAACCCAGCACAATCCTGCATGTAAACCTGGATGCTGATGTTAGAATAGGAAAGAGGTAAAAATGACACAAAACTAGGAAAACAAGTGACTGGTTGAGAAAAATCTATATGCAAATATCTATAAGAAAATATCTCAGATTATAGAACCAAATGAAAATTCAAAGACCAACCCAACAATATCTTGCTTTTATAATTTATTTTGATGTCTTATTAGACACAAGGATACGACCAATCAAAGAAACAAACAGTGTTGGAAGAAGAAATGCTCAGTTCCATTCATTAGGTTTCAATAGCTCGGTTTCTCCCAGAATCCTCTCTGGACCAGCCTCAGTCATTACCATACCATACAGACAGACAGAGCTCTCAGGGCTTTCGGCAAGGATTCTTTTATTCCCACAGCACTTTGAAGGATTTGAGATGGAGGACAGATAGTGGAGAATGCGTTTGGGAGCAAGAGATTGAAGTTCATCTTCTGGGGGCCTGTGAAAATATCTTTTGCCTTTGTAGATTGGTGAGCTAAACGAAAAAAAATACCTCCATCACTGGATGGGTATTACATACCACCAATCTCTTCTCGTGTTAATAGTAACCCACACAAACCAGTTTATAAAATGCCAAGAATGTAAGGTAGATCCTTCATCTTTTAGGAAAACAGCACCTCTTAAGACAATTATTTTATTTCATCCTCGGGTTGTTGCTAACAGCAACAGAAAGAATGCACTGGAGTGTCATAATAATCCTCCATTAAATCCCTAGTGTTTAAATTTTAATGCTATAATTCAAGAGCTGACAAAAGCCCATTGAGTGTGTCTATGGGGAGGGAAACAGGCGGGCCCATTTTCTCAGGGGTGATACTATAGCAACATGGAATGAATTTGGGGTCAGGGAACAAGCAGTCTCCAAGCTTTGTTTGCGTTTCCTGGCTAAAAGTAGAATCCAACATTATAAATTTTACCCAACTAAGCAGTTATTTTGAGCAGCAGGAAGATAGCTCCCTTTGTACCGCTGTTTATATGGAAAACAGAGAGAAGGCAACAAAACCAGGACTGGAAGAAAGATGTACCGACAAACACATCATGAAATGACTCTCAAGGTGACCACTTTAGAAACCCCTGGACCCCTTGTATGCTTGACACCCAACCTCCTCCCCGGAACAAACGATGCTTTAGCACATGGAGAAGAACTGCAATTCCCCAAATGCCTTTTAAAAAGGAGACAAAGAAGTCTGATCAACAATTCCCGCATGTGACCACCTTACAGTCATGCAAGACGTGGCCAAGGAGGGTGTTGTTGGTTATGTCTAGCTCTTTATAATGCTACTTTTGTTTTAGTGGGAGGATTTTTTTCTACCAGAATAAACAAATACACCTGGATCACAATTGCTTATTGCGCAGCAAAAGGCAGAAACAAATTAAAAAACCCAAAAACCAGAAAACCCTCCCGAATTCCCAGAAATATGGGCTGCCAACCGTTTTTTCCCTAGCACCTGTGTTTTCACTTTTGGTTTTAATATTGAATGTTATCGTGTTGAGTCAGTGTTCAATAACGTAAAACACTACATTCGGGGTGGTTGGCCAATAAGGTGTATTTAGTGAACAGGCTCTATTTATATGGCTTGCAATAGACAAAAATGAAGAATGGTAGGTTTTCAAGCACTAAGTCTAGGTGAATACATCTGTAAACCGTGTAGGTCAACAAAACTCAAAGCCATTTCTTCCTTTCCGTGCCCTTTTCCAGGCCCTCACTGTCTCACCTCAACAGTGAAAAATCCTTGCCTCTCCCAACCCCTCATGATCTCTGGTACCCACCTCACAATTCATCCTAAATATAATGGCGCTTGAGGAAGTTCTTTTGGCCAAAGGTAAATTACACCAGATGAAAGTTTTATTATACAAGAAAGAATGGAAGATTAAATGTTGGACACATTTTATGAAAATAAAGTGAACAAAGTTGATGAACGGGATAAACCTTATTTTAAGAAACACCACAAACCAAACTGACTAAAAGAAAGAAAAGATTGAATAGTCCTGTTAAGTGAATAAAATTCATAATTAAAAAGGTGGTCAAAAGGTACAAACTTCCAGTTATAAAACAAATGAGTCCTGGGGATATAATGTACAGCACAGGGACTATGGTTAATACTGGCTTGTATATTTCAAAGTTGCTAAGAGAGTAGATCTTAAAAGTCCTCATCAAAAGAAAAATAAATTGTAACTACGTGTGGTGATGGATGTTAACTGGACTTATTGTGGTGATCATTTCTCAATATATACATATATCAAATCACTGTTGTGTGCTTGAAACTAATACAAAGTTATATGTCAATTATATCTCAATAGCAAAGTAATCCATCCTTCAAGGAAAACACTGGGCTCAGAAGGTTTCACAGTTGAATTTTATTAAGCATTTAAAGAAGAAATTATACCAATTATACTAATCGTCTTCTGATTTGCTTTTCCATAGGAGTTTGCATTTAAGAAGCAGAATGAGTTTAGGTGCTGAATGGAGACATTTAGATCTCAGGTCTGACCAATAAAGAAAGTCATTATAATTCCACTTGGGCTATAATATTGTTGAGGTTATCTATTTATTGTTCGGTTAGCATTTGATATTGGCTGTTAACTTCAGCCAGTTTCCTGCTATGGGCTCATGTTCCAGAAGAGAAATGAAAATCAGAGACACCTGGCAAAGCTATTGGACAAACAAATCACTTATAGTTTCTTGAAGGTGATTAATACCAACATCAATAGCGACAAAGTCAGTGTGTTTGAAAGGAGAAGAAAGAAAAGGAACAGGGGTAAATTTGAGCCCAGATCCAGGCGGGATTTGCATTTCATAAACAAAAGATTCCGGTCAAATATTTGGTGGATTAAAACTAACTGGAATTCTCAATCTTTTTATGACAGAGTACTTGTTGCAGATAAAAAAGAAGAAAGAAAGGACAGCCTTTTACATACTTTTCTTTCTAGCTCTAACAATTGCTATTCTAGCTTCTAGCAGAAAACTTTCCCCACCACAAAAGAGAATAGGCAGAAAGGAAGAAGAGAATGAATAACGTGTACCTGCGAACAGACATTCAAAAGACAAGCTTTCAAGGAAAAAGGAAAGTTCTGGCAGGCTTAGGCAGCACAGTTTCACGAAATCTTTACGTGTGTGGACTGCAATGTATGTATTAATGTTGCAGGTCAGGCTCCCTGAGAGGTTGACTCGGAGATGGAGCTTAATATACAGAAACTTTTAGGGGAGTTGCTGTCAGGAGCCACACCTTTGGGGGATGGGAAGGAAACAGAATTAGGCCAAGGGAGCAGTGGACTGCAATGCAGTAACAACAAGAACGAAGGCAAGCCCAAGAGGAGCCCTAAGGCTGGAATGGCCCTTTAGATGTATCCCGAGGTATGAAAAGATCTTCCTCCTCTAATCAACCAGTTTTGGAATGCATCTTGGCCTCTGGAGGAGGAGTGATCTTGAGCAATGTGGTTCTCTTCAGGGAACAGCAAATCCCAGGGAAGACTGACAGCTGAGAGCTATCAGCCAGCAACACACTCAACATTGAAGGAATTAGTCCTTCTTTCCTGGAAGGGGAATCTGGGAAGTGTAGCAACATCCTCTACTACCCTCTCTTGCATGCTGTGGATCCTCTTGCTTCATCTAGGCCCTGAAAGTCATTCCTCCAGGTCTCTGGTGGGTCTCTTTACTAGGGTAAACTGATTAGAGGAAAGTTAATGAGGCAAATCACAGCTTCCACAGTTGGGCTTGAGGCTACGATGATGGTAAGTCAATTGTCTCCTTCCTCCACTATCTATCCCCAATTATCTTCTCCCACAGCCAGCACCTGTGCTGGTCTTC
The DNA here is from genome assembly GCF_021613505.1 of Equus quagga. Taxonomy (NCBI): domain Eukaryota; kingdom Metazoa; phylum Chordata; class Mammalia; order Perissodactyla; family Equidae; genus Equus; species Equus quagga. Next base: position 5,635,148 of record NC_060277.1, read on the forward strand.
GTGGCTTAGCTGGTGGGGTGACCCAACATATCTTTGATTGTCTCAAGCCCTGGTCATCAACCCCTTCTCACACTGAGGCTACTGTGTTTATCCATTTACCATCAAAATTGGGCAAAGAAGTACCAAGAGATAACCAAATGCCAAACATATTCCTCCCTGCCCCCGGTGGTGTCACAGCAGCTGTCCTCTTGATGTCCTCTTGATCAATTCCTCTATCAATATGGTGCTCCTCTTCTTGAACACTGGCCCCTTGGCGTAAGAAGTATGGATTACACAGGCATAAATCACAGCTTACATTTCCCCATCGGATGTTTCCCACATTAGGAACCAAGACCAGTAAACACACAGAGATTAGAATTTCAGAAAAAGAAAGCAGAATCTCCCTACCAGTGATTCTTACTTTCATCCTTCCGTTCCTGGCACCATGTATTCTAACTGATGGGGCACAGCCGTAAAATGGTCATTGATTTGAGTATACACTGTGACCTGGAAGATGACTCCCCATCCTTGTGTGGTATCATTTTTGAGCTTGTGCCTTATCTGTGCCATCTATAGGCTATTCTCTTGCTCTTCAATGTCAGTTGCTTTGGGGTGGTGTGGTATGTGATGGGACCTGTGGATGTCATGATCATGGGCCCACTATGGTACCACCTTGGCTATAAAGTGAGCCTCTTATGCCGGGGTTTCTGAACAGTGCTGTATTGACATTTTGGGCCAGATAATTCTTTATTGTGGGGAGTTGTCCTGTACATTCTAGGATATTTAACAGCAACCCTGGCCTCTAGCCACTAGATGTCAGTAGCATACTCCCAGTTGTGACAGCCAAAAATGTCTCCAGACATTGCCAAATTGTCCCCTGGGGGGAAGATTGCCCATGGTTAAGAACTATTGCTGTGGTTAAGAACTATTGCTGTGGTTAAGAACTGATACAATATGGGATCCCAGATCCCAAGAGGGTGGATTAAACTTTCTGTAATCCTATGGATAATGGTGCTTTCTGAGATTCTAAGGCAAACCCATACCTGGAATATATGTAGATTCAAAGAGCATTAATTCTAAATGAATTGCTGCCTATTCCGGGATGGAAGGAGTTCAATGTATTCGACTTGCCACCAGGTGGCTGGTTGGCCTCCTGAATGGATAGTGGTGTACCAGAACTTAGTGTTGGCCTCTGTTGCTGGCTGTTGGACATTCAGCAGTGGCAGAAATTATATCAGCCTTAGTACATGGGAGCTCATGTGGTTGGGCCCATTCATAGTCTCCATCCCTGCCGCCATCCTTACTCTGTTCATTGTGCCCGTTGTTCAAACCCTGGGGTCTCTGATGACAGAGGGATGGCTAATATTGACTGGCTGACATTTTGTCTACTCTGATTACTTGGTTGTTTAGTGCCTGTTCCAGGGTAGATGCTCCCTGATGGACCTTAACATGCAATACAGAGATCTTCACATTTTGTGCCCACTCCCATTAGTCCATCCACGTACCATGACTGCAGACCTTCTTGTCCCTGATCGTCCCATGTTTCTCCTTCAAAGCTGTTTGTCACCTATGAATTTGCATAGATTTTAATCTTTGGCCATTTTTTTTCCACCAAAAGTTGTATCACCTGAAGCTTAGGCTTTTGGGAAGATTTCCACCCACCGCTGTCTTTCAAGGCCGCCGTGGAGAGGGGCTGTAGTGAAGTCCCAATCCATCGTTAGCTTGCACACACATGCTGAGCTGACAGTCTGTAAATAAGCTGTGTTCTCTTCCTCCTTTGTCAGCTGTCCCCTACGCAGCATACGTAAATGTTGGTGACCAGGCCTGGCTTGGTACAACCACGGTGGATGAAATGGAAGTCTCGGCCTCCAGACTGTGCCGCTTGCTTGAGTATCTGGTGCTGCTTGTGCCTAATCCTGAAGGTACCATTTTCATCTTAAGACTTGGGAGGTCTGACAAAGTGTACAATTTGACTTCTTTGACTCTTATTTCTTCATCCGTAAAATGAGTGGACGAATGAAATAGACTATAACATCTCTTCCAATTCTAGAATTTTATGAGAAGCAGCATAATTTTGTATTTTGTATGATGATAGACATTGGCAGCTATTGTACCTTTGCTTTATGACCATGGGTCCATTACGTGGTCTTATCTATGAAGACCTCAAATGCCCCTTTTTATCACCATTCTGATCAATTAAATCATCATTACTATGAGAAAACTGACATTTCTAAAGCCAATAAAAATCTCCTATGCCCACAATGGCAACATTGTCTGAGGCGTTCACTGCTCAGTTTCTTGTACCAACTTGCACAAACATCTATACACTCAATTTACCGTAAATGTTACATTTTGAATTATAGAATACAGGATTTCCATTGGAGAAACCTTAAAAATGCACTACCCGAGCCCTCTGGCCACATGCAGCCTAATCTGACAGAGGGAAAATTCAGGTACTTTGGCCCCACTTGGGACCCTTGAGGTCTTGAATACTTTGGTGCACTTTAGTCAGGTCTGTAAGAAAGCAGAAGATTCAAGAATGGATTCACTAAACATCAGTGAGAACCACTTGACGAAGTCAGAGATACCCTGAGATGGGGCACTGTGAGGCGTGAGATTGCTGCTTAGCTCACTTGCAGCGGGAAAACTCTTTTAAAGTTAATTAAATGCACTATGAGAAAACTAATATTGTAATTAAGCAGATTGTATTAGTCAGGGTTCTCCAGAGAAACAGAACCAATAGGATTTGTATATATATAGAAAGAGATTTATTTTAAGGAATTGGTTCATGCAATTATGGAGGCTGTCAAGTTTGAAACCTGCAAGGTGGGCCAGCAGACCCAGAGAAGAGCCAGTGCTGCCGCTGAAGTCCAAAAGCTATCAGGCTGGAAACTCAGGGCAGAGCAGAGGTTGCAGTTCAAAGTCGAAGGCCATCCGCTACAGAGGTCCCTCTTGCTCTGGAGTCAGTCTTTTCTTCTACTCAAGCCTTTGGCTCATCAGATGAGGCCCACCCACCTTACGGAGGGCAATCTGCTTTACTCAAGGTCCATCAATTTAAAGTTAATCTCATCTAAAAATGCCCTCATAGAAACATCCAGAATAATGTTTGAACACATATTTGGGCAGCATGGCTTAGCCAAGTTAACACATAAAATGAACCATCACGCAGATTATAAAATAAATTAGCTTCAGAAGTCTTTTCAAAAACAAATTTTGTTCAAGCCACAACATTATAATTGGATCCTGCAGTGCGCATCTTTTAGGCAATTTTTTGAAGGTTGGCTAACATTTTGAAACCCTCAAGTGACATGAAATGAATGAAGGACTGCTTAAGCCTAGTGAAAGTTACTGCATTTCCTGACTTTAAAAGATATAATTTTCATGGCTAAAAACGTGGCCTGTGAATACTTTTATTTTGCTCTGACCTTACGCAGTCAAGTTTGCTCACCTCCTTAGGGGAGTTAGTATACCTCCTCCCCTTTTTTTAAGGTGAGAAAAACCAAGATCCTGAGAAATCTATGATGTGGTGGAGATTTTAATGTTAATCTTTGTAATATTAATTTTCCAATTACTAATATTTGTTAGCAGCACAATTATGAGGACAATTATGTGTGGGTAAAACTTAGGTATCACTCAGCTTAAGGTTTCAAAAATTTTAAGTAGACCTAAGAGTGTGTGTAAATATATCTTGTCGCTTATGGGTTTGTTTTCTTTAATTAATCAGATATCAAAGACAAGTAAAATATGACCTCAACTTTAATCATTTCCTAAATGTCTGTGAAAAAGTACTGTTACTGGTGAGAGGTGAACATGAGTAATGCACGTGTGGGCGTTGGACTGGACACTGAAGAATTTCCATATATAATGCACATCCCATTATATTTAGGTTGAATAAATTAATTAAATAAGGACAATATGATTAATTTTTCACCTTGTTTATTTGAATAAACCTTTTATGCCTGTCCTTACAATTGTCTTTTTGTAGTTTGACTCATGCGTTGAATTTAATGGCTGATTCCATACAATAGTCAGCTAGCGAATCTGAAATCTCCCAATGCCAAGATAACAGTAGGCTTATCGCAGGAAGTCTCAGATTCCACTAGGACTTTTTTTTTTATAAAAGCTCACTGCATTACAGATGGCTTCTGCAAGAACTACTAGAGACTATTCCTTGTGATTCCTATTACATTATTTAATAGAATTTCATTTTATGGAAATATAGCAATGCTGCAAATATTTTCAGATACACAAAAATATAATGCTTATTATCAAGCAACAAAATAATAATAAATATGCTTTATGAAAAAGACTACTGCAATTGTTGATATAATCATAATGATTTATGATTATATAACGATTGAATACAAATCCAGAATTTATCACTGCACCATCTCAGACTGTTAATGACTTTTACAAATGGCACTGAAAGAATTTCTCTAACACAGGACAGGAGAAGTAAATGCCAGCAAGAAATACATAACATTAAATAGGAACTATCCTAAGCCCAAATACCTCCAGATAACATGATTTTCACTCTGAACTTTGAAAAATAAATAATTTTTAATAGCCATTTGATGTTGTAAACCCTAATTTTGATGACTTTTCCTAGACACTTCTTAAAAAGTAACCTTTAATTTTGGGATAATTCACATGCAGTTGTAAGGAATAATACAGAAATTCCACATACCCTTTACCCAGTTTCTCCCCAATGGTAACATCTTGCAAAACCATAGTACAATGTTACAACCAGGGTGTGGATATGGACACATTAAAGATGCAGCACATGTCTGTCACCACCAAGGTGGCTCCCGTTTCTCTTTTATAGCTATCCTACTTTCCCCTGCCCTGCTTTCTCTCCCACCCATTCTTAACCCCTGGCAACTACTAATCTGTTCTCCATTTCTACAGTTTTGTCATTTTAAGAATGTTGTATAAATGGAACCGTCTACTATGTAACCTTTTGGGATTGGTGTTTGAATGCAACCTACTTCTTTGGAGATTCATTCAAGCTGTTGTGTGTATCAATAGTTCATTCCCTGTCATCGTGGAGTTGTATTCCATGATATGAACATACCACAGTGTGGAATATTTAACCATTCATCCATTAGAGAACACCTAGGATCCCCCACCCTCAGTTTATATTACATATAGAGCTGCTATGAACAGTTCTGTACAGGTTTTTGTGTGAACATAAATTTTCATTTCTCTGGGATAAATGCCCAGGAGTACAACTACTAGGTTGTATGGTAGTTGCATGTTTGTATTTTTAAAAACTAATAAACTGTTTTCCAGCATAGCTGTATCATTTTAAATTCCCACCAGCAAAGTAGGAGTGATCCAGTTTCTCCACATTCTTACCAACAGTGGAGTTGTCACTAATGTTTTATTTTAGTCATTTTGATAGGTGTGTAGTGCCATCTCATTATGATGCTAATTTTCCCTGTGGCTAATGTTGTCGAACGTCTTTTTTTTTTTTTAAGATTTTATTTTTTCCTTTTTCTCCCCAAAGCCCCCCGGTACATAGTTGTGTATTCTTCGTTGTGGGTTCTTCTAGTTGTGGCATGTGGGACGCTGCCTCAGCGTGGTTTGATGAGCAGTGCCATGTCCGCACCCAGGATTCGAACTAACGAAACACTGGGCCGCCTGCAGCGGAGCGCGCGAACTTAACCACTCGGCCACGGGGCCAGCCCCTGTCGAACGTCTTTTTACGTCCTTCTTTTGCTGTCTGTACATCCTCTTCAGTGAACTGTCTTTTGCCTATTTTCTAGTTGAATTGCTTGTTTTTTTTCACTAAGTTTTGAGACTTCCTTGTATATTCTAGTTACTCATCCTTTGTTGGATATGTGGCTTGAGGATTTTCTTCCTCAGTCTGTAGCTTGTTTTGAGTATCTTAACAAGGTCTTTTGCAGATCCTAAGTTTTTACATTTTTTTTTTTTTTGAGGGAGATTAGCCCTGAGCTAACATCAGCATCCAATCTTCCTCTTTTTTTTGCTGAGAAAAGTTGGCCCTGAGCTAACATCTGTGCCCATCTTCCTCTATTTTATATGTGGGATGCCTGCCACAGCATTGCTTGATAAGTGGTGCATAGGTCCATGCCTAGGATCCAAACCAGCGAACCTCAGGCCACTGAAGCAGAGAGCACAAACCTAACTGCTAAATCACCGGTCCAGCCCCCATTTTTCAAAAATTCTGATGAAATACATTTTATTAATTTTTTTGATCATGCTTTTGGTATCAAATCTAAGAAGTACTTGCCTAGTCTTAGATCCCTAAGATTTTCTCTTCTCTCTTCCATTTCTTTCTGAAAGTTTTATAGTTCTACATTTTACCATTAAATCTATGATCCATTTTGATTTATATTTTATATTAGGTGTGAGATTCATTTTTCTGCCTATAGGCGTCCAATCATCCAGTATCACTTACTGAACAGGCTATCCTTCCTCCATTGCATTGCTTTTGCTCCTTGGTCAAAAACCAGTAGGGTGTAATGATGTGGGTCTATTTTTGTGTTCTTTATTCTATTGCATTGATCTGTGTATATTCTTCCACCAATACTGCACAATCTTAATTACTGTCACCACATGATAAGTCTTGAAATCAGGAAGAGGAATTCCTCCTACTTTATTCTTTTTAAGAATCATGTTAGCTGTTCTAGTTCCTTTGCATTTCCATATAAATTTTAAAATAATCTTGTCTCTAGCTACACAAAAACTTTGCTTGGATCTTGATAGAAATTATGTTAAACCTGTATAGGAGTTTTGGGAAAATTGACATCTTTACTATGTTGTCTTCCAATTCATGAACACAGTTACGGCTCTATATTTATTTATATCTTTATCAGCATTTTATAGTTTTCAGCATATAAGTCCTGTACATACTTGTTAGATTTAAACCTAAATATTTCATTTGGTTGAGTAATCAAAAATGACATTGTATGTTTAATTTTGCTGTCCATGTGTTCATTGTTCCTGTGTACAATTACAATTGACTTTCGTGTGCTTATCTTGTATCCTGCAATCTTGCTGAACTCACTTCGTAGGTCTAGTAGTGTTTTGCAGATTCCTTAGAACTTTCTGCATAGACCATCACATCATCTACCGATAGGGATAGTTTTATTTTTTCCTTTATGATCTGTATGGTTTTTTCAAGAGTTTATAGTTTTTTGGAGCAGTTTTAGATTCACCCCAAAATTGAGAGGAAAGTATCAAGATTTCTCGTATACTCCTGTCTGCACACATGCATAGCCTCCCCCGTCATCAATACCCCTCACCAGAGGGTACATTTGTTACAACTGATGAATCTATATTGACACATCCTAATCACCCAAAAGTCTATAGCTTACCTTAGGCCTTGCTTTTGGTGCTGTACATTCTATTGGTTTGGACAAATAGATAATGACATGTATCCGTCGTTATAGTATTGTATGGAGTATTCGCATTGCCCTAAAAATCCTTAGTGCTTCACCTATTCATCCTTCCAGCCCCTTGACCCCTGGCAACTGCTAACTTTTTACTGTCTTCCTAGTTTTATTATTTACAGAACATCGTATAATTGGAATCACACAGTATGTAGCCCTTACAGATTGGCTTCTTTCACTTAGTAATACGCATTTAAGTTTTTTCCGTGTCTTTTCATGACTTGATGGCTCATTTCTCTTTAAAACTGTATAATATTCCATTTTCTGGATATGTCACAGTTTATTTACCCATTCACGTACTGAAGGACATCTTGGTTGCTTCCAAGTTTTGGCAATTATGAACAAAGCTACTATAAATGTCTGTGTGCAGTTTTTCTGTGGACATAAGTTTTTAACTCTTTGGGTAAATACTAAGGAGCACAATTGCTGGATCATACGGTAAGGGTACATTTAGTTTTGTAAGAAACTGCCAAAGTGTCCTCCAAAGTGGCTGCACCATTTTGCATTTCCATCAGCAATGAATGAGAGATCCTGTTGTTTCCACATCCTCACCAGCACTTGGCATTGTTAGCATTCCATGTTTTGGCCATTCTACTTGATATGCAGTGGTACCTCATGGTTGTTTTAATTAGCATTTCCCTGATGACATGTAACGCAGAGCATATTTTCAAATGCTTATTTTCTATCTGTATATCTTCCTTGGTCTTTTAAGGTCTTTGGCGTACTTCTTTAATCAAGTTGTTTGTTTTCTTATTGTTGAGTTTTAAGAGATCTTTGTAGATTTTGGATAACAGTCCTTTATCAAATGTGTCTTTTACAAATATTTCTTCTAGTCTATGACTTGTTTTGTTATTCTTTTGACATTGTCTTGTGCAGAGCAGAAGTTTTTAATTTTCATGAAGTCCAGCTCATCACTTATTTTTTTCACGGATTGTCCTTTGATATTGTATCTAAAGTCACCATCATGCCCAAGGTTATCTAGATTTTCTTCTATGTTCTCTTTCAGGAGTTTTACAATTTTGCCTTTTGCGCTGATATCTATGACTCACTTTGAGTTAATTTTCCTGAAGGATGTAAGGTCTGTGTCTAGATTCATTTTTTTCTGTACGGATGTCAAGTTTTTCCAGTGCCATCTGTTGAAAAGACCACCTTTGCTCCAATGTATTATCTTTGTTCCTTTGTCAAAGATCAGTTGACTACACTTAAATAGGTCTCTTTCTGGATGCTCCATTCTGTTCCACTGATCTATATGTCTATTCTTTCACCAATACCACATTGTCTTGATTCTTGGAGTTTTATAGTAAATCTTGAAGTTGGGTAGTATCGGTCCTCTGGCTTGTTTTTCTCCTTCAATATCATGTGGACCCTTTTGGATCTTTTACCTCTCCATATAAACTTTGGAATCACTTTGTTGATATCCATAAGATAACTTGCTGAGATTGTGATTGGGATTGCATTGAATCTACGGATCAAGTTGGGAACATTTTGACAATATTGAGTCTTCCTATCTGTAAACATGAAATATCTCTCCATTTCTTGAGTTGTTTTTTAATTTCATTCATTAGAGTTTTATAGTTTCCTCATATAGATCTTCCACATATTTTGTTAGATTTATACCTAACTATTTCGTTCTTTTGGGTGTTATGATCTGTTTTTATTTCCTTTTCTTACCATATTGCATTGATTAGAACTTCCAGCACTATTTGAATAAGAGTAGTGAGAGCAGACATCCTTGGCTTGTTCCTGATCTTAGGTGGAAAGCATTCAGTCCTTCATCATTAATTATATCTTTGCTGTAGGATTTTTTGTTTTTGCTTTTGCTTTTGTAGATGCTCTTTATCGAGTTGAAGAGGCTTCCGTCTATTCCTAATTTTCTGAGAGTTTTTTTATGAATGGATACTAAATTTTTGTCAAATGCATTTTCTGCATCTATTGATACTATCCTGTGATTTTTTTTGTTCTTTAGCCTGTTAGTATGGTGGATTACATTACTCATTTTCAAATAGTGAACTAGCCTTGCATCTCTGAAATAAACTCTGCTTTGTCATGATATGTAATTCTTTTTATATGTTGCTGAATTCTATTTGCTAATATTTTGTTAAGAATCTTTGCTTCCATATTCATGAGGATTATTAGTCTGTACTTTTTGCTTTCGTACTATCTTTGTCTTGTTTTGGTGTCAGGATAATATCAGCTTCTTAGAACGAATTGGGAAATATTTTCTCTCATTCTATTTTCTGGAAAATATTGCATATAATTAGTTTAATTTTTCTTTAAATATCTGCATAATTAATTTTAAAACTATGAGTGCAATTTCCTTAACAGGTTTAGGGCTATTCTAATTATTCTAATTATCTATTTCCTATTGGCTGAGTTGTGGTAGCTCGTGCTTTGAAGATTTGGTCCATTTATTCTAAGTTATCAAACTTATGAGTATAGATTACTGATTTGAGACATTTTCTCTTCTTTAACATAAACATTTAATGTCATAAATCTCCTCCTCAGAACTGCATTAGCTATGTCCCACAAATTTTGACATGTTGTATTTTAATTTTCATTGAATCCAATGTATTTTTTATTTTCCTTGAGTCTTCCTCTTTGACTCATGGTTTCAAGTGTGTTGTTTAGTTTCCAAGTGGTTGGAGGTTTTCCTGTTCTCTTTTGGCTATTGGTATCTAGTTTGATTCCAATGTGGTTAGAGACCACACTTTATGTAATTTCAATTATTTTAAATTTGCTGTAGTTTGTTATATTGCCCAGGATATGGTCTATTTTGGTATATGTTTCATGGGTCCTTGAGAAGAATGTGTATTCTGCTGTCGTTGGTTGAATAAATGTCAATTCAAGCCTGTGGTTTGATGGCGTTGTTAAGTTCTTCTATATTCTTGCTGATTTTCTGTCTAGTTATTCTATCAGTTACAGAGAGGGGAGTGCTGAAATCTTCAACTATAGCTGTGAACTTGTTTATTTCTCTTTTTAGTTCTATCAGTTTTTGCTTCACATATTTCACTGCTTAGTTCTTTGGTACATGTACATTTAGGATTGCTATGTTTTCTTGGTGGATTGATCTTTAAACATTATGTAATGTCCCTGGTAATTTTATTTGCTTCAATTTTATCTTCTCCTGATACCATTCTGGCAGGTGAAGTGCACACATCACCTCATTACTCCTGGATGTGTTTTTGTTTTCCCCTCAGCCTCTGTTGACACCTGAAAAGAGAAGGGGCTCCTTATTACTGCTAGGTGTGGATGAGAATGCAGACTCCCCAGCAGGCATCCTCTGATATCACTCTGGCTGGTAGAGATAGGAGTGCATGCTACTGCTCCCCATGTGACACCAGAGGGTGAAGGATGGCCTCATTACTACTGGGTGATGTAGAAAGTCTTGATGCTCCAACAGGCTTCCTCTGACAACACGCCAACGTTGGGGGACACTTCTTATTGCCTGGTGATGGTGGAAGTCTAGACTCCTGTGTCAGCCTTTGCTGGCATGGGCAAGAGTGGGACCACAGTTTTTTCAATGATACTTAGCTAAAATAGTGCAGTTATTGTCTAAAAACTTTCTGTCTTGCTAGATGCCCCATTCCTGGTCCTTTAGAAAAGGCAGCAAGCTTTTGTTAGGGCATTTTTGGTTTCATTCGTTTGTGTCTCTGTGTTGCCAGTTTCTTTATATCCAAGTCTGGGATGTATGAGGCTAAAAGAAAATACAGGCAACTCACCATTGTGCCATATCCTGGGTCCTAAGGTCCCTAGCCAGTCTACCTTTTTCTCTCACCTTTCAGAGTCTTGTGATTGTGTTATATACAGTGACCAGGATTTTTAGCTGTCCATGGCAGGAGGAATAAGGCCAAAGTACGTCTACTCTATCAGCTCAGAAGTGGAAGTCTCCTCTTACTGAAAATTCTAATTGAACTCCTACCCACTTCCATAAGCATTTTAATTTTAAAGAGATACTTTGAAATCAGCTCCATTGACTTTATGACTTTTGTATGAAAGGATCCCTTTATGTATATTCCTGGATGTAAAGGATGTGAATCATCTTAATTACAATAGTTTAGCCTGTTGTCTATGGAAGGATTCTACCGGGTCAGTGATGCATAATCACAGACAATTCCCCCAACCCCATGCTTATATAGCATCTTCTGAGCTAATGATAACATGGAAAATTCAGCCAATATGTAAGAGATGCGCATTATCGGTTGGCCTTTCAGGCAATGATTTTCAGGAGGACATAAAAGAAAAACAAAAAAGATTCCATTCGTGAAACTTAGAATGGACCGAATTGTGGATGGAGGAGACCCAGTCCTAACACCAACCCCAACAACAGCCTTTGGGAAATGTTTTGTGCTGTGTCACAAAAGTTCTCTAGATTGTTTACCTGGGGAAAACAAAAGTTCTGTGCTTTTGGGGACACCACTTCAAAATACATATATCTAATATAATTATATAAGTTTGTACTAATTTTAGTAGCAGAAAATGTTTTTATTCAACATCAAAAGCAACCCGGAGCACAAGAAGAAACAAACTAATTGTCCTAGACGATTTCTGAAATTTTATTTCTGTTAAACATACTTTTCTAACTCTATACTTTATTATAGCAGAATACAGAGTTTTAAGAAATATACCTGGGAGAATACTTGAAGTTAAAAAAATTCTATTTGTTTTAAAATTTTGAAATAGCAGTTACTATTTTAAGAAAAGAATAGCTTGATTCTTCGCAGATGTCTAAATGACTTTGTAGCAAGCTGTAAAATGAAAAAGCCCTGATAAATGAATTGTTGTTTGATTTGATTCTGAATCTCAATTGTCAACTTGAACTGAGCCTGTACATTCAATATTGTGCTTTGGAATGACAATCTGGCCCTGACAGAAGAAAGGGAGGAAAAGAAGAAGCGGAGGAGTAAGGAAGGAGGAAAAAAGGGTAGAATGGCAGAAAAGCAGAAGGAAGGAGGGAGGGAAGGAATGACTGAAGGGACAAGGGAGGAAGGGAGGAAAGGAGGAAGTGAAGGAGGAAGGAAGGTAGAGGGGGAGGGAGAAAGAATGAAAGGAAAAGAAGGTTGAAGTATTTCAAATAATTAGCTCTTGTGGAAAGCCATTATTTTTCATGCATATATTTCATTGGTTCTGACTTAAGAAACAAGCAAAACAAATAAAAAGCACTAAATTTTTTTGCCTTCTCAACTTTCATTCCTATTTATCTGGTACTAGCACCTCAGTTTTACTCTGGAGATCTATGTTTCCTGATGGATCAAGTGGTGAGGCCATTACCTGAGCTGGGTCAATCAGTTACCTCCAATACCGAATGGGAAAAACTTTAATAAGATACAATAAAACAACGGTAGTTGTTTTCACTTAAAATTTTCTTCGTTAGCCTCATTCAACTAAAATATAAAGTTAAGAATCATCTTGAATAAAACCTCCAAACCTCTAGGTTGAGTGATGCCCATGGCCTTTCAGAGTATCCTCTGGTGCTCACCTGAAAACATCTGGGTTTCCATGTGGTGTCTTGATTACAATTCCATACAGATTCCGGTATCCATAAGGATGTTTATTGCTAGAAAAATGACTTTCGCCTTGAAAAAATTCAACTAAGACAGATGTCTTCTTAAAACAGTTAAGGCAGTTGGTCTGCCTTTAATGGCACAAGCTGGAATTCCACAGACAACCACTGTCAGAAGTCTCCCCTGGGTGATTTAAATAGGTAGGCTGTTCAAGAGACTTGCATATAATTTGCACTATGTTGCAGTGGAATGTTTGTGGTCTCCTGTAGGCTATTTTATAACATTTTTTTAAAAACTTCTAAGAAATCATATCCACAGAGGTATTACTTGAAGGTACCAGAAGGCATGAGCCTTTGATTAGAGGGCTAATATTTCTCATGCAGGAGAGTAAGGAATAGAAAAGTTTGCAGCTTCTAAGGGATTAAAAGCACATTCTACGATTCCTGTTGAAAACTGGATTATAGCAGTTGAAAATCTGAACCAGAGTGTACATTAGAGTTAAAAATTCTGAACATTTTCGTGGTTTTCTTTTACTCTAGAACTAAGTTGATTGAATATGGTGATGTGAAAACTTGGGTTGAGAGGAGATATACTCAGTTATCTGGTAAATAATTTCACGAGATATTTGCTATGATGAATTAATGCCTACGATAGCCTGAGGATCAAAGCAACACCCAACAGTTACAGAAGTGTGCCTTTGCCTGGGAGCACTTCACACATAGAAACCCATGAAACTGATGATTCCTGATCCATCTTTGTTTTCATTGCTCTATCAGTAGCACATTGGCGCTTAGTCTCCATGTTAAGCAGAGAAGTCGCCTTAAACTCTGCCAGACCCAATGATTTTGAGGTCATTAAGGCAAACATTTCCATGTGAAACGTCAGTTTAAAGTGAAATATGTGATTTGTGACATCTGTCAATACAAATACATTGCTAAATAGCTAACCAGTTCCTTATGTAAGGTAAGGGGAGAGGAAAAAATGTTTTTTCTCTGGATCACCAGAATAAGGCATGAAATGAGTCTCAGGATAATAGTATTTTTGGGACCATAAAGATTCCAGTTCAAAACCCTCATTAGTAGATAGCAAAAAGCAAAATCAGAGTTCAGGTCTCTGGAAACTTGTTCTTCCCTAACACTCTGTCCCTTCGAAATGAATACATATAATTCAGTAATACAGAAATAAAATCATAAAAATACCTGTACTCATTAAGTTTAGAAAAGTGATGGTTTTCAAAAAATATTATATTCTCTAAACAAAAAGATAATGACTATTAATAGTTTGATGGTGTGTTTTTACCTGATTTATTTTTCTATGTTAGCTTTAAAAGAAATCACAATTGTATGAATGTAGCATCATACGATTTTAGATCCTAATTTCCATTTAATTTTATAATAAACAACATACCATAGTTTCAAAACTTTTGTAAATATGTCTAGGTGGTGTTTTATTGGATTGGCTGTTCCATAGTTTAGAAAATGGTTTCTACTTTTGATCTACTTTTGGAGTGAAGTCCTCCAGACTTAAATATTTTGCACTGATGCCTGAAAATAATATCATTTTGACTTGCATCTCTTGTGACTTTAGGAGTGCAGTGTTCATTCTAGTTAAACTCCATCTTTCTCAAGAAGAATCGTAAGAAGAAAACCTCAATGGCAAAGTGTGAACAAGCAAAAGAACTGCCAATAATGGGAAAGAGCTATTCCTGTGATGTTGCCATTCTCAGAGGCAAGGAATAAGTCTTAAATATTTTGGGATTGATTTGTCCAAATATCAGATTTGAGGAAGCCTTCAGGTTCACATTCTCCCTGGATTAGCCTGTCTTGAACTCTTTATCCTTATATAGAAATGGCAGGACTGGTCACATTTTAAAAAGAAATGGAGAAAAGATTTTTTAGGCCAAATCAAATTTTATGTTTCTGTTTCTTCCAAATTATTTTCAGATGCAAGAAAAAGCAAACCACACAGAAGAACTGCACAGTGCAACGAGGATGGAATGCAAGTCTTCGTCAGAATGGAGGGAATACACTGGATAATTCAACCGCAAAATATGTGAGCCACAAACAAGTGTAAACACACAGGTAGACACAACACACACACGCGCATACACATACAGTGACAGAGTTCTGCCCTTTTCCCAGGAATTTTCTTCAATGTAATTAAAAAAAGAAAAGCTTATTAACATCCCAGTAAATATATAAAAATGTCATGTCTCCTTTCATGTTTAAATGCTTGGCTTTAGAAATATTGTTAATATTCTAAAAAAGCAAAAAACCTAAAAATATAAAAAATAAAATCCATGGAGGTGAGTTTTTTACGATCAGTTCATACATAGCTGATTCAAGTTGAAAATAAATTATTATGCCTCAAATACTCCTCTAGGATCAAGCCCCAAAATCTTTTCCTAAAATATAGTAATTTCTAGCATGAATTGTCTTTTTATCTCTATCATATAGGCTCATTTGTGTAGAGGACAGAAAATTTCTACCAAATAAAGCAAAATTAGGGATAAAGACTTTGTCTTTTTTGGGGGGTGTCAAAAATTAAGTCAAAGATAGGCAATTAAAGCACAACAGTGTAATAGCAAATTGCAGTCTCTCTGCCAGTTGTCAGAAAATTTTAAAGGTAACTAGCTATGCAAAAATTATAGATTTTTAGCAATATTTTGACTTTTTAATTTTCTCAGATAATTACCACTTTCTTGGAGCTATTCAATCTCTTTTTTGACAGCTTTATTAGTAAAACTGGAAGCTTAATGTGACTTCTAAATCCCTTGGGGAAATAATAATGTCTTACAATTTTTGAATGGTTTGTAGTTTTCAAAGACCTTATGCTATAGGATTCCATGATTGGCTCCATTCGTTTCTTCATTATTCCTTCATTGTCTTATATGTGTCAGGTACTGGGTTAGGTCTCAGGGATTTCTACATGCATAACACAGCACATATCCATGAAAAGCTTTCATTTGTCTAGAGGTAAGCAGATAATTTAAAAGATGGTTAGGCACTTATATTTTTGAAAATATAGTAGGATAGTTGCCCAGAAAAACTCTTCCAGGAAATAGTATCTACAAATACCGAATACATTTTTAGAAAATAATACATTTTGTATTACTTGCCTGAGCTGATGTGAAAGTCAAGGAAATCTTGATGAGAAGATAGCAAGTAGGTATGAATATCGAAAAGTAGGTACATTCCAAAATCATCGTTTGCCCTGAGGGCATCTGCACACCTGGTGGCCCACTGCTGCATGGGTAAAGCAGAGACAAAGCCTGGAGCCTGTGCAAGGGGAGATATGTGAGCAAATAGACAAACCCAAACCAAAAGCTTCCAAAAGGTGACATCCCAGTAGATGAACCAGGCAAGAACATTCTCACAAGAAGATGGAAACCATACAAGCAACTATGAATGAGAGTCACCAGAAAAACAAAATCAAAATACTGTAGATTTTGGAAAGACACATAGAGACTATGAAATCAATAACAGCCACATTTCAAGAAGTAAGAGGATATCAAGATTATGAAGAAGGACAAGAGATTTTTCAAAAATCACTAAGTAGATCTGAAAAAAGAATGATGAATCTGGAAATAAAGGCATTACCCAGACTATAGTACAGGGAGAAAGAGCTTAAGCATATGAAAGACAGTTAAGCAGGACAGAAGATAGAGAAGGTAATTAAAATTTCAGAATCAGAGAGAATGGGAACAAGGAAATATGCAAAGAGTTAATGATGCAGGATTTTCTAGTATTATTGATAGATGCCAATCATCTTTAGCTTCAGGAAATCCAACAAATATCAAGAAGAGCAAAAAAAAAAAGTACATCTAGACAAATGGCAATGAAACAGCATAACATCAAAGACAAAAGACTTTAAGAGACAGAGAAGGTAAAATAACTTCACACAAATGAAAATTAAACTGAAGCAGACTTCTCAATAACAACGCTGGAAACCAGAACAATATCTTCAAAGCTCTGAAAGACAATAAATGTCAACCTAGAATTTTATACTCAGCAAAACTATCCTTTGAGAATGAGGATGAGATGAAGATATTTTTTGTATTCCTAGGAAAAAAATACTTAAAACATAGAATACTGGAATTTGAGACCTAATCCAAATTATAAAAATAATCTCTAACATTTTTTTCTGCATTATAATTTACAACATATTTTCACATTTGTTTTCTCATTTGAGCCATACTAAGGAGTTGATGCTGTTGCCCCAAATAAAAAGGTATGTTTTTCCAAAGTTGGATAAACAAGTTTTATTAATTAACTGTTTAAAATGATAAAAAAAACAATATGTAATCAATCCAGCTGACTTGGAAAACACTGTGGAAGTGGAAAACACTTCTCTATGCATGGAGAGGAGAAGAAATCAAAACCATCCAATATCACACTCTTCAAAGATAACCACTGTTAATATTTTATTCTAAAATCTTCTTATAATTTTCCATGCTTGTGTCTTTTCATAGTGTACTTTTTCCCTTGAAAATAGACCACAAGCATATTACTATGCCGAACATTTTTTCATATTACATTTTTTAATGGATAGATAGCCTTTTATCATATGAATGTCACCTAATCATTAAGTCGCTTACTTCTTAGTTATTGTGATAGTTCAAATTATTATACAGTGAATATTCCCCTCCTACTGCAGATGACTTTCTAACTCTGTTGTTGTTGAGTTTGGCCATGGAATTTCTTTTGGCCAATGGAAATTAATGAATTTTGTGCAAGCAGGGATGTTAATTGTGCTAGCCCAAATTAGTTTGCCTCTAGTGCTTTGATGACACACTATAGATAGCTACTGTCCTTTCAGCTTGGGCCCCCAAATAAGCACATGTGGAACAAATCTGAACCCAAACTGGACCTTGGAGCCAAGTACTGCCAACGCAGAGCTGCCCAGTCAAACCTCGTCTAAATCAGCCAATCTCAGTAGATCTGCAGACACACGAGCATTAGAATAAATGCTTGCTGTTGCAGATAACCCAGTTCGAAGATGGTTTTTTACATGCATTACTGTGACGATAGCTGATGAATACACCTGGAATTGAACACTGAGGTTGTTTTCCAGTTTTGCTATTACGAATAGTGCTTCACTGAACATGTCACTACAGCTTTGAAAAAAAAAAGTATTCTTATTTCCTTTTCACAGAGGAGGAATCTCGGGTTTGATTTAAATTTGTCACCTGATGGTACCAGCTGTTAAGTGGCGAAACCATAATTTGAATCTGCATCTGTCTAATGCCAAAGCCCATGTTCTTTATAAGAGGCTACATTGCCTGTCACTGAAATATGTTTACACTTTTGGGTAAACATATATTAAAATAAGTCTAGTGTTTTATGATAGCATAGAGTGGCTTTGACTGGCAGTGTGAGTATTAACTGCTTTTTGTCTCATTTTCACTTAAAATTAGATATTGCACTGAATTCTTGTTACAGGAATCATTAAATCCTCTATATCGCTATCATTTAAAGCAAGCTGAACTTGCACAATGTTTTTAAAACCAGACCATAATTTGTAACGGAAATTGTAGGTTCAATATGAGAATGAGCACCTTGCTAAAACTTTCATTTCTTGGTTCCCTTCTTTAAATAGGCATCTTTTTCGTAAAATCATTGTATGTTTGTTCATACTTTCACATACATACACAGTGAGATAATACTTGAAAGAGTGTGGCAATGCTTTAATGCTTACTACTTTTATTAGGAGTCAGTAAGGTTTACATTATCCATGTGGGATGGGGTCATAAGGGAGTAATATACAGCTTGTGAACAGGCACGAGTACAAATTGGTAGCTGCCAAAAGAACCTCATGTTCCACTCACGTTTGATAAGTTAAATGTGTTTGATGTTGAAACGATCCTTTTAGAACTAAGGGTATGTTTATAAGTCAAGAGAATACCATTCATTTCCTTATGTTTAGCAAATAAACTTGACGTCATGTAGCTCAAAAAGTGAAATGAATTTCAATAGGGCAAAAAACATTATCCTCATAATCCCTCTAGACAGGAGATACAGATCTTTCTTTCTCACTTGGAGGTCCAGGGATATTATTGCCAAAGGGAGAGATTATGGCACTAGGGATCCATTTACAAATGCAACCACTTCTGTATACGGCCCTTACAGTACTGACTTCAGACATACACATATATTTTGATTGGTTGTGTTCCCTCACAAAAAGAGAGACCAAGTCAACTAAGCGACAAATACAGATCAGCTTTATCTTTCACAAGCAAAATTGCCTGAAATAAAAGCTAAGAGATCACTTCCAAAATTTAACCTATATTTAAATGCACACCCCATGTCTTTGAGCATGTACACAAATGATGATGACACGAGATAGAATGGAATGTAAAATAAGTGAGCTAGGAACAGAGTCCTGGAAGCTAGCCAAGGATGAAGTCATGGGCTAGTTAAATCTTTCAAAGAAACTTGTATGTTTTCAGTTGTTTTAAAGGAGAAGTACAGAGAGGTAATGATACTGGGCTGAGGCAGTAGTGGAAACGTGGAATAAATGTATGATGGAAGAAAATAAACCTAGTTTAAATAACATACAGAATCCTGAGAGAGTTATGAGAATTAACACAGGAAAGGTAGGTTGGGTGTCCATGATGAATGATTTTATTTATATATCCATATATGAGAATGAATATATATGTGCAGATGTATATCTATATCTATATCTGTGTCTACTGAGCTGCAAGTGTATCTTTCCATTTAATGCTTAAAATATAATCATGAAGGCTTTTGCATGCAGCCTTAAGAAATATCTTAATTTCTTTTTTTCCAGGGCAAGGTTGCAGTCATGCCTCATGGATGCCAACGCCGTGAAAGGGCATTAATTGGCATCAGTGAAACGGGGTATCAGTGTCTTAGCCTTCAGGCTCCTCACTCAAACATTCTCCATTAAAGAGTTCAGTCCAAGAGCATCTCCTGCCATACTAACGTTATTTGCGCTAATGTATTAGAGACATGTGAGGCCAGTACGGGGTTTGCAGACATATCCAACTCCTCCCTGAGAAAGCTCAGGCTGAGGATGCAGGCTTGGGTCGTGACCAGCTATTTCTCAGGGCCTAGGAACTGCTTACAAACCATAGTTTACTCACTGAGCATCCAAGACCATGGATGTCTGTGGCATTTCCCTTCACCCCAGGGATTCTCAGATCTTCGTGGTCCACAAATTGTTCGTCCATAAAATGATGTCATAATAAATACATTGGTGAAGCCCTGTCAGCTGATGCTCACAAAGGCAGAGCAAAATCACAGCACTGTCAAATGCTTCCCTGCATTCCCAGAATCATTTTTGGAGAGTCTCTATTCGCCAGATGTGAACTTAATCCACTGTAGTCAGCTAACTTTGGGACGACTCTCCTCCCACATTGCTGACCATAATTATTTCCTGCTGTAGGAATACTACTCTCACTGCATGTGAATCTGTCTTTGGTTTTCCCGTCTTGGCTGCTCGTCAGGTTATGAAATAGTATTTTTTCAAAGTATGAAATCTATAATATCTATGTAAATGTAAGGTATTAATAGCATCCAAAAAACCCTTGGTGCGCTAACATTTACCTAGAGAGAGGCTTCTTTTTCAGTTTTTATAAAATGGTATTTAAAGCCTCAGTTATAGGCCAAAGAAGCTGATTCCCATGGACAATCTAATTTAGCTAAAAACCACATGCTACCCACGTCCTACCTCACTTAGCACATAAGTAGAGGGCAAGGCAGGGTCCACAACAAGCAACAATAAACACACAGAGCTCACCCTCAAAGTCTTCCCATCTTTCGTAAAGACCTCCCCACTTCCTCCTGACTCAACAGTCAAGTGGTAAGGGGGTGTATAACAAACAGAGATTTCCTCTTCTGCAGTCTTGGTGGTTCAAGAAGAATAAATTCCTTATCTTGTCAAGAAATGTACACTAACTACGGTAAAATGCCCTTTGACACTTTCAAGTTCTACTTAAAGATTCTTTAAGGTTTCACTTCAGTGAAGGAATTTGGTGCATCCTGTCATTACAAATCTAGGTCAAAGTGAAACGTGATGCTTTCCACATATCTGATGGCCAGCGACTAAAGAAGCAATTTCAGGCCAAAATTGAAGTCTTCTGTGCTATTTCTTACTCCAAAACAGTGGCTCACAAACTTCTCTTCTTAATGACACACTAAGCACACATTCATGCGCTCAATATACTCTCATGGGCATACGTGGATTTTCACATCACCCACAAGATTTCTTTTGTCAAGTGCTTCAGGGATTCAGAATCTCCATGGTCACTGATGGTCCATCAGTAGCAGCCTCTCTCACTTGATTGTCAGGCTGCTGTGACGTGCAACTTCTGAGCAGCTTGCTGCAGCTCTATTTTCTCCTGCAAAGCACATCAGAATGCAAGCAAGTGAGACAGACACTACCACAAGAATAAACTTTAAGGTATTCTAATTTATATTATAAAAATTAACTCATTCACAAACTCAGTACTCTAAGACATATTCAAACCAAACTATTTTATGACAATTGATCCAAAGAACTCAGTGCCAGGACAGGACGTTGAAAAGCGCTGCTCTAGAAGTGGACACCAACCTCTTCTCGGGCAGCGTGTGGACTCTTGGGATGGTGGTGTTGGGCTTGCAATGGGAATTCTGGTTTGCTAAGAGGTTCAGGCACCATTGCAAAAGTATTAGTCTCACTGCCACGCCCCATTCAACCTTTACAGGAAAATCTCTATGTGAGTTGGCGAAGAAGTCAGGAGCAATAATAGAATTCCACTCAGATCTGAAAATGGCGTAAATGAGCTACAAGTTTGTTAGAAACAGCAAAGATTGAGGGAAATTGGAATAGTGATTCGGCCTGAGGAGAAAAGTACCACACGTGGCTTCTTAGCCAGTTCCTTTTAAGCCTGGCCATCTCGAACACTGGTAGGAAGTTGAGTGGAACTGTGGGTCGTAGAAATAAATGGGTCAGTGATAGAGAAGGTAAGAAATGATTGATGGTCCCTGTGGACATATGGGCTTTGGGGTTCCTGGGATTCTTTTGGCCTAGACACCATTTGGGCTTGTGATATTTTGCTTGTCAGCTTTTTCGGCTTGAGCAGGAAGAACGAGGAAGGTGGGAAGATGAGGCAGAGGAATGTGAATGAAGAAGGAGACAGAGGAAGAGCGGGGGAAGGGACTTGCAGGCAAGGTGGGAGCAGAAGAGTCGCTGTTTGCTGCCCACATTTCCTAAGCAATTGAATTGCATGTTGAATATTCATGACACCTTCTGAAATAGATGTTTTCTTATGGATGAGGAAACTCAGAAGAACCTTCTTGCCAGAGGCTCCAAGTTTCTAAGCTGGAACACAAACCCTAGTTTCTATGCTGAGAGCCCTGTGTTTTATAACAGCTAGACCCCCAGGTCCTCAGGTTCCTGGGCCTTTGGGAGGATGTTCCCTTTTCTGAGGACAGAGTAGGGTGTGGGGGAGGGAGGGAGAGCTTTTGTTTAAGCAGCACACTTTGGCTCCAGAGAGCTCAGGGCTGAGGTCCAGAGGAGAGAAAGCTGCGGACTCCCAGATGGTTTATTTGGAGAGGAGGAGAGATGATGGTGGTCCTGAGAGGTCGCTAAGATAAGTGAGAAGACAGGGATTCAGGAGAGCACTACATAAGGAGAAGGTTTGCATTTGGCTTTGGCTTTCCTTGTGCCACAGCTCTTAGGAGCCAAAGTGTCTTAATGTGGAAACAGAAGGTACAGAGCTCTCATACTTTGGGAATTCTTTTTTCGTTTTTGTGAGGAAGATTGTCCCTGAACTAACAAACATCTGCGCCGATCATCCTCTACTTTGTATATGGGGCGCTGCCACAGCATAGCCTAATGAGCAGTGTGCCTGGGATCAGAACCTGCAAACCCTGAACCCTGGGCTGCCAAAGGGGAGCATGCAAACTTAACCACTATGCCATGAGGGCAGCCTGGGAATTCTCGATTGAACTGGTGAGTCTCATTTTTCAGCCACTTTGAATGGTTTTGGTAAACATAAATGTGTTCATTTGTATTCAGACTGTAATTGGCTTATAGTAACAGCCCAACCGATGAAACCCAACAAGCAAGAGTAACTCTTTGAAGACACCTCCCTAGGGAGAGCATCTTTCTTCTCTCTCCTTCCCTCTTCCCCTCTCCCTCTCCCCATCTCTCCCTTTCCCCATCTCTGCTTCTCTCCCTCTTGCCCCTCTTCTTTCTTCTAAAGTGTGAGAATTCCGTACCCTTCGTTCTTTCTCTCTCTCTCTCCCTCTCTCCCTCTCTCCCCTCTTTCTCTCTCTCAATAAGTTCAATTCTGAAGATTCATTACACTTACAATTTTTAAGCGGATAAGTGCCCCTGTGGAATCAAGTGATACAGACTGAACCTTGCAAGCTACTTCTTTACTATAAAAAAGCTGATCAAAGAATATAAATGCACTGGACTCCAGTCTGGTCAGTTAATCATGTTAAGTATGAAGAAACTTTCCTCATCCCTTAATGACGTCACAGAGTAGATTCTCAGACAGGTATTTACTCAGAGCAGCCACAACAAAAATTCTGGCTACAACTGCACAATCACTGGGATCTTGAAGTACTTACAGTGGATTTAGTAATCTTCACAATGGAACATTTGAAAAATGAATGGGTGGTATATTTACTACTTGCTGAAACACTACAAATAGAGTCCCAGTTGTATCTTATACTTGGAGTTACTGATAAATACTCCAGCAAATAGAATTCTTTGATACATCCATAGAATTCTTGATACAGGTACTTGTTATAGACTCTGAATAGATGCACGCTCTTGTTTTTATTCTTAGACAAACAATTAAGATAATCTAAACCCGTGCTTCTCAAACTGTAATGCTCATTTGAGTCATCAGGCAATCTTGTTAAAATGCAGGTTTTGATCCAGTTGGTCTGAATGGGGCCTAAGTTTATGTATTTCTAGCAAGCTCTCAGGAGGTATTGCTGCTGCTCAGGGGCCCACACTTGGAGTAGCAAGGGTCCAGAGGATGGGTGATGTGCACTGCAGAGATCATTCCTGGAATGCATTCTCATGGATTTTTAATGGCATGCTCCTTCATGGTGGCCTTGTCCCAACATATGAAACCAACGCTAGCAGCCATTTATGTTAGCTTAAATTTTGCAATTTCAATATAGTGCCAGATAACCCAAATTCATTGAAGAGCCTAGTCTAAGGTAAAAAAAAAAGCTGGTTATCATAGCCACACAAATTTTTTGTGCACTTTCTGGAGTCTATTTGTGAAATTTGACTACAAATAACTTTTAAAAAATAATGTACATAGAAGTTTTTCATCTCACCTGAATGAGAACACATTGAAAATGGCAATCTGAAGGTGTAATAATTTAGTCTCATGTCAATGTTTTTGAGACTCAATTAAAACAAACAAAAAAGCAAAGCCTTTCTGGTCTCTAAACCCATAAGTCTGATAAGCAGCTGGTCTGCTTCTCAGGGTAATCTTCACAAAACACATCCCACAGCCCGAGACGAAACCACGCAGACAATTGCAACCATTCTCCTCTGGCTATTGTCATGTTACTTACACACACAGACACACGCAGTCAGGCACACACATACTCAAGCACACACGTATGCCTGCACATTGTCTAGAGCTATTTGTTATACAAACATCTCAATATCATCACTTTTCTTTATCTTGGATTCAGGCACACAACATTTTTCAGACTTTTCAATAATATGCTGATAGCGAATTAGGTTTTTGTATGATCTATGGATTATGCTCTTCCAGGCACTGCCGGTTTTACTCTAGTATGATTCCAGTATGCAGAGAGAAAGTTATTCCAACTAGAATGTGCTGAAGGGATGAATGTGGCTTCCATGCAGGCCATATTTCAGCTTTTCCCAAATAACATTCTTGTAGAGATTAGAGGATAATCTGGCAGCCAGAGCCAGCCAATTAAAACAGTAATTGAAATGGTTGGAAATGTTTTCCTTGGCAAAATTGGGTTATTTTGCTTCATTTTGGGTTTCCTTGAATAACAAAAAAAAAATAGGGTCAATCACAAGACTCTTAATTTATTTTCTTGGTTATCTTTTCTCATCAAACAAAAAAGTGGTGCTGTGGAGCTTAAATGGAAAACTGAAAACTGTGGGATGGCGTGGGATGAGGGCAGGCATGAGAAAACAGAAAATGATTCTTAAGCTAACACAAGTAAATCTCTCGTCAGCATAGAGTATGTGGGAACTTCTGCTTTTGGTGGAAAGGGTAAAAGGAGGTGGGAGATTCAAAAGGAAGTAAAAATACAGAAGATAGATTCTTATAAAGTGTAGGTTTAATTTTCCCCAGATTAAAAGGTATTTAAAAATGGAGACATAATTTTAAGATATCCGAGACGAAGAATTAAAAAGAATTGATTTATGTGCCGTAATTCTCTTCCACTGAAATCAGCTGTGTCCTATTAAAAGTGTAATAATCCTCTCTGGGCTGAGAGAGTACCTGATTTTCAGCATTCACCAATTTCCATGGTGTAAACACTTTGATCATGGCTAATTCCAATCTACCAACCTGACACTCCTGAGCCAGAGTCGGGAAGAGACAGGCACAATCAACTTTTGTAGGCACTGTGAGCTGCTCCAGCATGCCACCGCCTGAAGTCAGAGATTTACAGACAGTGACAGAAATGAAAACGCAACCTAAACTGACATCAGCTCAAAATACTAGTAGAGGAAATTAGTAGGCAAAGATCATCATCTCACAAGATAATCTAAATTTTGCTGATTGAACTTGTATGACTTGAGAAAACCCAAATCATAGAATTGATGTTAAAAGAAAAGCATTTTTGTATGTCAACCTTGCCTCTTTCCTTTAAAACTCTACTTTTAAGCTTAAATCCTCTATGAACCCTCTCTAAAGAAGTTTGAAATTAATTGCTATACTCATTTCAGAATCCTTGGAATTTTTTAAGACAATTTCTAAATGCCATATACTGTGGGTCTAACCCTACACAGTAGAGTCACTTGGGGAGCTTCCGTAAAGTACCAATTCCTTGGTCCGACCCAGGACCAAATAAATTAGAAGGCTTTGGGTAGGACTCGGAATGGATATTTTTGAAAAGCTCCGCAAGAGTTTAATTTGCAACCAGGGTTGAGAACAATTACACTACATATTTATTTGTCTATATTTTCATTGAGAGTGCTCTGAAGGATGGCTATGTTCCATCCTACTAAGTAATGAACTCTGGCTGGACCATGTATATAATTTCTTTTTTTCTCTCTTTATTCTTTCTCCAATCCCCACAGCACTGGCAAATGTCGTCAATAAAAACACTTTTGATTAAGTTTTGAATGGACTAGAAATATGACATCTGTTCTATGGACTATAAATTGAATGCATATTGATTCCTATTCTCTTATTTTTAGACTTCAGACCAAGCTCAGAAACTTTGGGGATGGATTACATTCACCAGTGGCATGCAATAATCAGGAATGATTTTCAATTATTCCAGGCAACACAGGCAAAACATATCACCCTTTTACTAAAGGGAAACTAATTATAAATTTGATTAATTGAATACTTAACTTATGGGATTTATCTACATAAATGCTGATATGAATATTGTCATGCAAAGCCAAGAATAAATATTCCCGCCTTTAAAAATGTAAAAATACATCAACTATCTAGGTGAGGTTTTAATTTTCTCCTGAAAGGACAAACTAGTTGATGTTATATCACAATTTTATATGATTAATTTATTTGCAAAATTCTTATTCTGAGAAAAAATATCAAACTATTCAAAAATGATCCTGACCAATTTTGTAAATCCACAGTCATCATCATTAGTGGCTGCATTCATCAAACTTCTATCTATGATCCTTGGAAAGCCGCACTTCGTGTGTAGAAACCTATGCCACCCCAGGCATCACAACAGAGCCAAGAACAGCAAGAAGCACAACAAGTAGCAGCTGTGGCTCTTCACATGTGTGGTACTGTTTAGGCTAATGCCCAGGGTACCATATCGTTTGTCCAAAGGGTGCAGCCGCACCAGCTGGCAGACTGGTGAAGACGGCAAAAACACAGGAGGCAGACACTGGCGCCCGTCCTTACCTCTCCCCACACTTGCTCAGTCCCTGCAGCTCTACTCTGGGCTGTGTTCACAGACAGCCATGGCCAGCATTTGAGCTAGAGAGCAGGAGTCATCACTTGACTCCGTCACTGGTAGGTCTTCTGTGTGGATGCATCTGAAATGAAGTGGATTAATTCACTACTGCTCCATTAACAAACCACCCCGAAATGCAGGGGCTCTAAACAGCGATCATTCACTATCGCTGACGCTAATGTGGGTGGGATCGGGTTCAGATGACCTAGGTTGGGCTTGGCAGACAGCTTTATTTCTCACTGCAGTTCTGTGCATCAACCGAGGTAGCTCTGACCTGTGTGTATCCATTCTGGGGCCTAGGCTGAAGGGCTGGGAACAATCTGGAAGGAAACTCTTCTCATGGCAATGGCAGAAGTGCAAGGGTGCAAATGGAAATACAGGGCTTTTAATGTCTAGACTTAGAACTGACATTTTGTCACTTCTGCTGCTCATAGGCTGTTGACCAAAACAAGGTGTATGGCCAGGTCCCAATTCAAGCAGGGGAGAACCACACTCTGCCCATGAAGAGACGATGGCAAAGGCGTAGATGCAGAGAAGAATAAAGCATGAGGTCAATCTATCAAACTACCCCATAAACTTACCAGTTTTTCTGGAAAAGAGTGATGATGATGATGATGATGATGATGATAGCAGCTATCTTTTATTATGCATTTATAATAACCTGGCACTGTTCTAAACTGTCTCTCTCTCTATATACATATATAAAATCTCATTAAATCCTCACAACAATCAAATGAGTCCCACTATCTTCTCACTTTACAGACAGGGTAACATTGATAGGGAAAGGATTGATAAGCAAATATGGGCAATTACTAATTTAAGAATAGTTGCTAATTTTCTTAAATTATTGTTCAGGCATATTATGTGGATTATGTACGGTTCCTGTGGGATTTCCCACCTTGGTATTTTCTGTCTGGGGAGTAGATACAGGCAGTCTACACTATTACGCCACGGTTATTAAGGAACAAGGAGGAGATGTTGCGCTCATCGCGGGGGTTTACTTAGAGAATGTGCACGCGAGGCAAACCCCAAGATAAACTAGCAAACACCTTTGGCCCAAAAACTAAAAAGACTAGAATGGACTTAAGAAATATCTGGATGAAATTCTGATGAGGAATTCAATATGCTTTCCCTTTTCTTTGTATTTCTTCTAGGTTTTAGGCTTATGGAAATCTGTATATCGAGAGACCCCTGGTAATCCTTTGCCCGTTTATATCTCAGAGCACGTTGGGAAAGATTAACTCCACAGAAAGGGGAGAAGCAGAGGCCACTATCATTTCTCTAGCAGAGGTGGACGATGTGGGGACTGCAACAGACAGCAGGTGGGGTTTCACCATAGCTTCAGGGAAAGCTGCAAGTGACTTGCCTCAGTGCTTCTGGCTGCTGTGGAGAGCAGGAGCAGTGGGATGGTTTCTTGTGATTCTTGCAACTTCCTGGGTTCCCCAAAGGTCACAGTGGCTTGCTCTGGCCCTCACTCCTCCAGTGGATTTTTTTTGAAGCTTAATTTCCTATGTTAAATCTTCTCCTGGTTGAAGTAACCAGGTGACAACTCTAGCTGATTAAACTTGAGTCTTTGAGGTTATGAGTGTTGAAAGCTTGTAACATAGATAAATGTAAACAATTATGGTAAATTTGTTCAAAACAGATGACTATGTCCAAAACATTCTCAGAAGTTAAAAATCTATAAAGAAAAAATAATATCTTAATAGCAATAATCTAGATTGTAAAGTACTGCTAACAAAAATGAAGATATTAGCTAGACAGAAGAGTTGAGAAGTAACAGAAGAAAAAGTACACTTTACCTTGCAATAAGGAGAGGTTATTCCTTTATTTATTTTCAAAATGTACGTCAAACAATATTTTTGAAAAACTTAACAATAACCATTAATAGAATTAAAAACTAGATATGTCAGTCTCAAGTCACTTAATAATATTCAATAAAGCATAATAAATTTGGAAAGCAAAACTCATTCATTCTCTGTCTCATTTATTCAACAATTATTTCTTGACAAACTGTGATTGCCAGGCAGTATTTAGATGCTGGGGAAAAGCGTGAATAAAGCAGAAATATCCCGAACCTCGTGGAACTTAGTTCTATTGTTGGGATACAGACAATAAAGATTTAAATAAACGCATTACACAGTCCTTTATTTTATTTTATTTTTATTTTTATTTTTTTTGAGGAAGATTAGCCCTGAGCTAACATCTGCCGCCAATCCTCCTCTTCTTGCTGAGGAAGATTGGCCCTGAGCTAACATCCGTGCCCATCTTCCTCTACTTTGTATGTGGGATGCCTGCCACAACATGGCTTGATAAGCAATCCATAGGTTTGTGCCGGGATCTGAAAAGGCAAACTCTGGGCCGCTGAAGTGGAACGTGTGAACTTAACTGCTGCACCACCAGGCTGACCCCCTATCCAGTGCTTTAAAAGAAGATAGTTACTATGAAAAATAAAGCGGATGGGGAATTCTGGGGTTTAAGCTTGTGATTTCAAATAGGGTTGTCAAGGTAGGCCCTATTGAGAATGTGCTATGTGAGTCAAGATTTAAAGTAGACAAGGAGTGAGCCATACAGATAACGAAGATGAGATTTTTCCAGTCATTAGAGATTGTTTTTGCAAAGAACCTGAGGCAGAAATGTGCCTGGCATATTCAAGGAAGAACAAGGAGGTCAATGTTACTTAGGTACAGAGTTTCTCTGGGAAAAAAAAAAAAGAAGAGGTAATAATTGATTTAAAATTTAAATTGAGCTGTTAGCTAAATACTAACAATTTCCAGTTGTTTGGCTTTTCTTTTTCTTGTTATATTTTATTAATTTAGTTAGCTAATTAACCAGCTGGGTAGGTATCTAATTTTAAGGAGGTAATATATGCATATGGTAAATTTTCAAATATTCAATAGTACAAAGGAGTGTATATTGAGAAGTAAGCCTCTGCTCTGCCCTTACCCACAGTTCCAAGCTCCCCACGCAAAAGAAACAATGTTACCAGGTCTTCTAAGTATCTTTCCAGAGACAGTCTATGACTTTGTATAAGATACTCCATCAGTTGAAGTAATTTGGAAAAGTAGAGTGTGGAGAGATCTGGACAGTACTTTCAAAGATACAGCTTCATCTTTGTACTATAATTACAGACCCCCAAAGAGGACGGCAGCCCAGGTCACGCTCATCCCAGATGGGTGCAGGAGGGTCTATCTTCCAAAGTCACCAGTCACCTTATGATGAAGCTACCTGTATATGGCCATGATTTATTTTGAGAGCTATTTCTGCTCCCATATCCAGAGGAAGATTCCATGACTGTCAGTTCTTCTCCGTCATTTTCTCCCAAGGATAATGAGTGATTTCACTTAGCACTTGAAAACAGGTGTAATGAAGAGAAAAAACCAAACTGTAGGCAAAAAAAAGTAAGATAAAATAATAATAAAGTGAAAAATACATGGAAAATTTCTGTGCCTCACCAGTAGATATGGGAAGGAGACAAGATGTTCTTTGATAAAAGTTAGAAAAGATAAAAGTTCAGCTATCCAAAACTTTCTTCTAAGTGCAGCCAAACTATGTGTAATATACCCTGCAGGCTTCCAGACATTTCCTTTGCAGGTAAACAAACAACAAGCCATAAAATCTCCTGTGCATCTTTGATATCACAGCCAGTCCACTATTTTATCATGGGCCTTGAGGTCTGATTGTCCTCAGTGGGATGTCCTGCATAATTTTCGAATAGTATCAGGAAAAGTGTCATATAATCATAGTCTCTATTCCTCCACTCTTAATAGGATAGAGAAAAGGATGCTTTCTTCTTCAGAAAGATTCCTATGATCTAGCATTGCCATCACTCAACAACCTACCTCTCTTTACAATTACTAGTTTGCATAAACTTTTTCAGTCTAAATCATCATCATCATCATCCGTAGGTGAGGGTAAGAATGCTGCCAACTGATTTAACTTTGGGTTTGTTGTTTTTTGAAAGTCTGTGGTAACATGTCTCAAACTTCTGAATGCCACTGAAACGTAAGCTCCATGAGAGAATGGCTATTTCTCTAGTGCCTAGAACTGCGCCTGGCACTTCTGGGATGGTTAATCTTATGTGTCAACTTGGCCAGGCCGTGGTACCCAAATATTTGGTCACACATTATTCCAGACATTTCTATGAGAGTATTTAAAAGATGATATGAACATTTAAATAAGCAGACTTTGAATAAAGCAAACTACCCTCCATAATGTGGGTGCGCCTCATCCAATTAACTGAAGGCCTTAGTAGCAAAAAGATTGACCTTTCCAAGCAGGAAGTAATTCTGCCAGCAGAGTGCCTTCGGACATGAACAGCAGCCCTTCCCTGGGCCTTCAACTTGCTGGCCTACCCTGCAGATTTTGGGCTTGCCAAGCTTCCACAACCACGTGAACTAATTCTTTAAAATAAACGTATTTCTCTCTCTCCTTCTCTGTATATATGCGTACACACACATATATGCACATATACACACGTGTATCCATACGCATCCTGTTAGTTCTGTTTCTCTGGAGAACCCTGACTAATACAATTTAGTAGGTACAGAGTAGTTACAAATAGCATTTGTTGAATGAATGAATGAATGAGCCAATGAACTACTAATTCATGAGCAAGGTAAATATGTTCCTTCAGTGGGTGGGTTTTACATGTGTTCAAATTTTGATTTCAAAATAATCCTTAAAATTCTTATTGTACAAACTTCATGATTTAGAAGTAAAATGAGCTGTTCAGACTCTTTCTACTACTTTCCTAACGACCTACGTAGATGGCCCCCAGCTTTCTATCTTGGGAAAGGAGAGCAGTCCCAGCTTTAGTTTAAATCCACCAACCCACCGCGACGCTCTCGTCCCCACTCCGCAGTGCAACTGCCAGAGTTTAACCAACCTCCAAAATCCAACCTGTAGAACAATGTTTCTTCTCAGAAAGAAGCCTTTTTACCCTTGAAAATGCCATTTTCTGAAAAATAGTGGTTGCATATCACTAGAATTTCTCCAATCTGCTGGACATAAACAGCCACTTCTAACTGCCAATGATCATTTTTCATCATGTAAACATTAGAAATATAATACATAGCTCAGGGCTATCTGTGTCTCCAAAATCAACTCCCAAACACACACACAAGAATAAAATTGCTGATATATGGAAATGAATTTTGTTGCTTTACCTGAAAAGAACAGAAATGAAAGCAAGGCCACAATGGTCTCTGAACTGGGCTGAGTTGAGATGATTTTCTGAGAGGCCACTTAGGGAATGAAAATGCTTGTTTAGTTTCTCACTGGTACTGCCAGTCCTCTCATTCTCCCAGCTTGTTTTTCCTTAACCTAAAAAATGACCTAAATTCCCTTTTCTTTTACATTCTGTCCATTGCTTGCCTTCCCTAACATATGTAAACCTCTATCAAATTTGACCGCCAGCCCTCTTGCTTTGCCCTTGAACCTGTTCACTGAGTCTAATACACACGTATTCTTGAAGGACCTTCTGGGTCTAGCAAACTCTCACTTAATAACATGTAACTTACACTTCTGACTCAATCGGAAGATTCAAATCAATTAACGACAGCAAAGGTCTTTGAGACAGACGTAAAAGTAAGTGTTAAGGACACTGGAAATACAAGTGATATAAATACAGCCCGCAAAACAGGTAAAGAGACCACTGTGATTCAGCGATGGTCTCTTTGGCAACCGCTCTTGTTCCTACATTAATTTTCCTCTGCTACTGCCTAACCTGGGCTTCCTTTCCCAGCATAATCAATCTTGGCCACTTACATTTATTATCAAAATGTAACTCTCCTTGTCCCATGCTGAGATCCAGGATAAAAAGCTACCATATTTTTGTGGGTGCTAAAAGGTTAATACTTTGACGCTGTCAGATGCCAACTGGCACAGTTTTCTGAAGATGATGTCTTCACCTGAACAATGGAGTCTATTAATTGGAATTTAAATTGCCGACTGATCAACAGAAGAAGCATTTGGGATAAGAATCGTTTTTGGAGCCCCGTAAATCAAACCAACTAGAAAACTGCCTACTCAGACTGCATTGGAGAGTCCACTGAAAGTATGATTTTGTTATAAGCCCAAGAAAGAACCTAAAAAGGACACAATAGGGAAGAGAAGAGACACTGTAATATTAATATCAGCTTTAGGTGAGACTTTTGTCATTTAATATAATTTTACTTCCCGTGTATTAAAAATGCTGACTCCTCAAGTCATTCATAAGGAGATGAATCTGCGAGGTATGACTTCTTCTGATAAACAGTGGGGTTGAGGAAGCCCCCCAAATGTAATTTCCATGGAGAAAAAGGAGGAAAAACTCAACTGGATTCTTTGGAAATGGACCTTCCCGGATAAAATAGGAAGGAAGAAAGGAAGGAAGGAGCTATGGAAGGAAGGGAGGGAGGAGGAAAGGAAGAAAGGAAGGAGAGAAAGAGAGAAGGAGGGAGAGAGAGGAAGAAAGGAAGACTGGAAGGTAGGAAGGAAAGAAGGAAGGAAGGAATTTATAACAGAAATTAAAGCTGTTGAATGTCTTCTAAGATCAGGCAGCATTATCCATTTAAAGGATTATACAACAAGAGAAGTATAATTAGGTACAATTTTACATTTGTAGAGACGAAATAGAACTTTTTCTCAGGGAAGTTAATAAACTCGAGATTAGATATCAAAGAAATTCCTGAGTTCGGGAGAAGCAATATATGAAACAGATTTGTTTGGGGAGTTGCTGTGTGAGCTTCTGGTGTGGGGCTAAGTCAAGGAAAAAGTTATTGGATCTCGAGTTTAATTTTTTAATTTTTTTAGTGAGTAGAAATGAGCTCATCTAAATAGCATTTCCTCTTTTGTACTTTGCCTAAACTATCCTTCTAAATTGTAGTATTTAGCCATGCCAATTCCCAGAGATTCTCATATTTCTGTCTCAGTGCTGCTCATGAAATAAACAAAATTTTTATAAAATGGAGCTACATCTTAGATTTATACGATTAGTAAAAATATGGTGTAATAAAGTAAACAGCCCAGGGAGCCAAAAGGGTGTGTGTTCTAGGCCAGCTCTTCTGTTGGCTATCTGACAATGACCTCTCTGTGCCTAGGTCTTCTCATCAGTGAAACACGAGGGATGGAATGAACAACGCCTCAGTTATCTTCCAACCAGGAGAATCTGACTTTGTTATGTAAAAGTAGCCTGATCATGAATAACAATCTTAATAGCAGGCAGTAATGCAAGGAGTCACCTTTCAACAACTTTGGGAATCTTGTGTCTTGAAGAAAACCTTGGAAATCGTGTAACCTGGTCCTCCATCTTCAGTCGGAACCATATCTTAATCGTTCAAATATGCTCTTCCAGGCTCATCTTACAGATTCTCCCCAAGAGGCAAACTTCACAGCTTCTTCTGTGTCTTTAACGCCAGAAGTTCTTCCTTATGTCTGAGTCTCCTGGCTGGATTTTCCACTTATTTTTGTCTATTCTATCCTTAGCATAGAGGGAATATAACTGGGGCAGACCATTCGAGTGCTATCTATTATTAATCTGAGCCACGGTAAATTTGTTTGTACTAGCATTTCTGTGGTCTTACATTGCATTCCAGTGAAATGATAGAACATGATCCTCTGATGGAATGTTCTCTTTCAGGTCTAAAATGACTGGACGATAAAGGCTAACAGGCTGGCAGGAATACTGAGCAGTTCTTGATAGTGGACACAGGGAAGGGCATTGTTTCTCTCGATGACCAGTTTCCTAGCAGCTTAGTGCACTGCAGCTCTTGACATAGTGGCCTCTGAAACCCCCAATTTGGAAATATTAAACAAATTCTTTTAACATGAAATATAGAGTCATGGAATTGTGTTCAAAAATATGGTGAAAGGGGAATCTTTCCAGTAGTACTCAGTGCTTAATAGAGAGGTAAAATTGACAAAAGGGAGCCTAACGGTAGTGTCTAGTCCTATTTCCTACTTTGTAAAGCCGAGCTCTTATGATCCCCTTTTTAAGACAAGGCAGACAAAACGGAACAGTAACCCTGTCAAAAATGAGTGCACCAAGAAACAGACAATGCTAACAATATAAGCCATTTAAGAGGGAACCATATAGGATTTTGAAAAGAAAATGAAAGTCGGTTTACTTTGCTGACACTCAAAAAGTGACCGGAAAGAGCTTCCTTCTTCACTTTCCCCCTCCTCTTAGTGGATGTCCTGTGAGAGACCTGGAAGAGGACAAAGCGGTATTCCCTGAGGATGGGCTTTCCCAGCCTCCTCCAGAGCAGTCTGAGTTTGTGAATCAATGCTGGGGGTTGGGCCAGGCCAGTCTTTCCCTTTACCCACGCAGGCTGTGATTAAGAAGGCATCCATCTGTCAACAGAGGCTTGCAGCTGTATTTCCAGCCCAGCTTCCTCCCATCTGACTCATTTGGTGATGCCACAATCTAATGTTTATGACCTAACAGTTGATCACCATGGAAGTAGCACAAACCTGAGACTGTTGAGGAGCAAAACCAGAGTTGAGATGCTGGACAGTTTAGGAAAAGGAAGAAAGAAGACCCTTATTCATGGAGACCACATGTGAAGACGGAACACCCCATTCCTCATGTGGGCACTTCCACTGCTTGCTAAAACTGATCTTTGGATGCCCTCGTGCCTGTTGGAGAACCCAAATAAGGATTCAAGGTGACCGAGTACAAACACATGCCGTGGCATTTCGAAATGAAGAGCAAGAAGTAGAAGGGAAAATGCGTATGTAGCAATTTAATGAGGTTTGGATTACAAGTTCTGTTTCCTTGCCTTTTTGCCAGCATGTGGCAATGGTTTTAAAAGAGAAAGAAAACGGACTGAATGCCAGGAAAAGACTAAGATCCCCCAAAACTCAACCTTACAAACAGTCCTGGTGTATTCACAAACCAGGAGTGTCAGGAAAAACTTTCTGGTTATTCCATGCCCCATGATGAAAACTAGCTAAAGTGAAAAAGAAAGTCAACGGAATGAAATAACCAGCTTTTAGTAAAGCTCATCATATCAGATGCAGCGAGTAGCAGGCGGTCCTGGCACAGTTGTCGAAACTAGATGAGGACGATGGCACGGTCAAGGTGAAGCGAGTCTGACTTCCTGGCCTGCCCTCCCCACACTAAAAATCAAGAAAAACCGCCCTTCTCCAGCACTGAGCGGCCCTGTAGGAACGGTGTCTCCCAGGAGTGCTTGTGGCTTACAAGTAATGTGAGAGTCTTTTTATAACTGTTGAGGTTTAATTTAAAAGGAAGCTCAGAATCAGCGGTAAAGGGAGGGGAACGTTGTGAACTACAGACCATCTGAAATGGGGAAAATCATAAATACCAGAGTGTCTGATTATTTGAGCGTCTCTTGAAGCCGAATAATGAGCCTTCTTCATGTTCTGCTTGCTGGACTTGGCTCCCTCTGACAAATTTGCAGGCATCAGGGTCTGTCTGGAATTCATTCCAAGTTGGAGGGATATTTTTTCCCTTGACATTTTGCAGCTGAGACAGCCCTGAGCAGGAAGCTGAGGAGCGTAACATTACCAAATATGTCCTTTCTCCTGCCCTTCTATTTAATTTCCACAGGAAAAGAAGGCAGATGCTGGCCCATGAGAGCTGGCCAATGAGAATGCGACAAGAGCAGGCGGCCTCTACTGGCAGTGGGGAAATTGACCAGATGCCACTTTTCACCAAAAAAGAAACTATTCTACGTATCAACAGTTGAAATTTGTGCTATGCTGGAGGAACAAGTCTGACAGTTTCCCACAAGTTGCCCAGCTATGTCAGGGGCATTACTGAGCACCATGTTGGTCTCATTTTCTCAAGTAGGCTTCATTAAGAAGGCAGGCAGTACACTGGAGCCGAAACGGCACTGAAATGGGAGTTAGGAGAGAGGGGCCTCTGTGGCTAACATGCCTGTGCGTTGACCAGAAATTTCCACCTCCAGGGGCTGCAGAATCTTTATTTGTAAAATGAAGGTTTGGGTATGATGATCTCTCAGATCCCTTCCAGATTCCCAAGACTAAAGTCTGCAAGCTAGTTTGGTCACATGGCACAATCACTAAAAGAAATTCCAATATTCGTCCAGCTGTGTGTGTACATATATACATAAATATATGTACTGCTTTATACATATATTTTTACGTATACTTTACAAAATATATAAAATGCAAATTAAAAAGGACATAAAGTATGTCAATTCTAATATTTTCTCTCCAAACCTCAATAGTTTATTTTAGACACTCCCTGGGGCCAGTTCATATCTCTTTAGAGAGCTCTGCTCTAAGCCACATTTCAGTTCTGCAAGGAAAGAACATAAGTCAGTATGGCATGCCCTTTGCTTGCATATGAAATATGTAAGAAAACTTTTTTTTTAATATACAATCTTCTTGATTAATCTTGTTATAGTACTTTTAAAAGTCACAGAGAAATTTCTTTACTGAAGAAAGTCGCACTGTAAGCTTGTTGTAAATGGCAACTGATGCTTAAGCTGGAGGCAGGGAAATAGCTGAGAGCGGTAGAGACTGGGGTAGTCTGGAGCGTGTATACCTCGTCCAAACACGGGAGCTGCTTTTCGGCTCCAGCGGGCTTTCCTCAGGCAGGAATGGAAGCCTCGTGCTGCCAAATGGGATTTTTCAAGAGAATCTCAGAGGACCTAGATTTTAATGTGAAGTTAATTTCTCCAATTAATGTTGCTCAAAAATTTTAGAGCCGAGCATATGATGATGGGCTGTGGGCAGGCCCTCGGTGATCCCTGATCTCATATTCAGTTGATTTAGCTCTGGAAATTTTTGTGATAATATTGGCACTTTGCAGTCGGACATCCAAGCTCTGAGCAGGGCGATTATGTATGTGTCAGACAGAAAAATGTGAAACGTCATTTCATTAAGATCATGTTTTCCTCTCACCAGCTTTTTGAAAGGGGCCACTTCTTGAATCCTCTTAAGGCTGCCCCATCAGACCAGTGATCTATGTTGCTTAGTCATAAAAATAAGGAAAATATTACATTGCTCTTGATTTATCTGGTACTTTTGCATATGGAAATCTCATAGAAAAATGTATTATTTTAAACAAATCTTGCGTTTTACTAGATCAGTGATTAGCAAACTTTTTCACAGATATTTTTTAGTAAATATTTAGGCTTTGTGGGCCATATGATCTCTGTCGCAACTGCTCAATTCTATACGGCTATGCAAAAGCAGCCGTAAACCATACAGACGAATGAGTCTGGCTAAGTTCCAATAAAACTTTATTCAAACCAGCAGGCTGTGGGTCAGATTTGGCCTAGGAGCTCTAGTCTGTCAGCTCCTGGATTAAATCATAAGCTCTTCTAAGGTGTAACCTGTGTCTGATTCAACTCTGCATCTTCAGTCCACACAAATCCCGGCACAGAGGAGGCACTCCATGAACATTTGCTAAAATAAATTGAAGGTTGTGGAATTTAGCACTTTGTCAATAATAATTCACTCCCCGTAGGAGTGATAGAAAACCCGTGGTAGGGTTTACGGGTTGTGTCCACCCTGAGGCTACAGCAGCGTATGAATCCCCTCAGGGAGTTTGTGGCACATCCACATGTTCTCAGCAAGGGAAGGAGGCACCCAACCAGGCTGAGGAAGCAACCTAAGAGACTGCTTAGACCCCACACTTAGCCTGATGGGCCAAAGAACAAGAGCCACAGGAAGACCCTCGTAATTTCACAGACAGGCTTCTTCCAAATCTTTCCTCAACTCTTCTTTCAACAACTTAAATGACAAATACCAAGCATCTATTGTGTCCTCAGGCTGTAGTGCAGTGGTTCTCAAAATTCGGGTTATGACCCAGTGCACACGCACTAAAACGTTTCCCAAAACAATTGCTGCTACTCTTTCCCATCTCTAAATTTATTTTATTGTTTCAACTGAGGTGTAATTGACATATAACATTATATTAGTTTCAGACGTGCGACATAATGATTCAATATTTGTATGTATCGTAAAATGATCACCACAGTGAGTCTAGTTAACACCCATCCCATCCATAGTTACAAAATTTTGTTTCTTTTAAGTCGATCAGAACTTTTAAGGTTTACTCCCTTAGCAACCTTCAAATACGCAATACAGTGCTGTTAACTATAGTCAGTATGCTGTTCATTATATTCCTCATGACTTATTTTAAAACTGGAAGTTTGTACCTTTTGAGCCCCTTCACCTATTTCACCCAACCCCCACCCCTTGCCTCTGGCAACTACCAATCTATTCTCTGCATCTGTGAGTTGAGGGGTTTTCTGATTTTCAGATTCCCCACCTAAGTGAGATCCCATGGTTATTTGTTATCTCTATCTGACTTATTTCACTTAACATAATGTCCACAAGGTCCAAACATATTGTCACAAAATGGCGAAATTTCCTTCTTTTTTACTGCTGAATAGTAGTCTATTATATATATTTCGTTACCCATTCATTTTCTTTATCGATTCCGCTATCCGTGGACAGTTAGGTTGTTTCCATATCTTGGCTAATTCTTACCCTTAGCAAGTATCGCAATCCTCTGGGATATTTTGTCATTGCTTATATTTGATTTATTTTTAGTGCTGGTCGCAACTCTCTAAGTTGATTTTATCATTCACTGGGTATGGCATTTGGTTTGAAAGTCAAAGGAAAAGATTCAGTTCTTGTCCTAAAGGGATTTATAATCTCATTGGAGAGCTAAGACACGTGCACACCAACATCTATGGAATAGTCTGACAGGAGACAAGTTACAGCATTTGTAGCACTGGGGGTTCTTCATTGGTATAACTGGAGTTTTACAAACCATGGATGAGTGGTGGTAGTGGTCTGAGCTGGAGCCTTGACACCTGGAAAATCCGCCTGAGAGGAGGAGTGGGGGAGAAAGGAGTGAATTGGGATAAGACCCCACTTTAGGAAGAGAAGTAAATCTTCCAGAGAAAGAGGCAGCACAAGGCAGCTTCTTTTCTCCCAGTTCCATTCCCAGGGTGAAGGAGAACTTGAATTAAAATTTGGCAGAGCTTTGTTGACTAGAACAGTGTGTGAGAGAATTAAAGAGGAATGAGAGGTCCACATGACTTATTCCAAAAGCCAAGTAGAGTTACTAGAGGGAATGGTCTGAGAAGAGGATGATTTTGCTAAGTGAGTGTAACTCTTGGGAGGAAAGAGAAGATGAAATGTGAAGATTGGTGAGGTTAATCTAGATGTGCAGTTATAAAAAAAATTTGAAGAATTTTCTTTTTGGTTAATAAGATTTTTAAGCTAGGAAATATAGAAGCACAGCTTCCTTTGGCTGAGAGGCCCTAGTTTATCATATCTGGCATGATTTTGGGTAAATAATGGGGAAAAGAACCAAGCTAGAGACTTTGAGTGTTGAAATGGTCAGATTAATTAGGTTTGATAGCCACATTCAAGTTATCAGTAAAAACATTCTGACTGTAGGAGTGAAGAGGCAAGGAATGGAAAGGATGGAACTGGCAGAAGGGCCCAATAATCAAAAACGTAGAAGCAACCACATAGGTTTTCATTAACATAAAGAAGTTACGAAGCAAATGACTCTTGTAGAAAAGCTCTGGAAGTGAGAACCAAGCCAGGTTGGAGAAAAAAATCAATAGAAATGCCTATAAAACCTCTTGGGACACATAAACGAATGCTCAAGAAAGACATGTATATTTGAGAATCAGAAAACAAAGGACTATATACAATGGCTTAAGAGAAAAGGAGACAAGACATACAGAAAATAGAGGCTTAGTATTGAAACCTGGAAGAGAAGGAAATAATGAAAATAGATATGGATTTTCATTATTATGTATAATTCAAATTTTATGGAGAAAAAAATCATAACAGCAACAAAAGTCTTATTTGAAGATCATTTTCATGTTGACAATTTCTTTTTCTCGAGGATGATTAGCCCTGAGCTAACATTTGTTGCCAATCCTCCTCTTTTTGCTGAGGAAGATGAGTGCTGAGCTAACATCCGTACCCATCTTCCTCTACTTCATACGTGGGATGCCTTTCACAGCATCGCTTGACAAGCGGTGCGTAGGTCTGCATGTGGGATACAAACCTGTGGACCCTGGACCACTGAAATGGAGTGTGCTAACTTAACCCTGCGCCACCGGGCTGGCCCCTCATGTTGACAATTTTACAATGAGATTTTCAGTCCAAAGGGCTTTATGAAATAAATATACAAAAAAGTAGGAAAATAATAATGAAGCAGAGTTGATGACGTTTTCTATTACACGGACGATGGTGTCTTGGAAATCAATAATCTGATTTATAGACACTTAAGGGAGAGTGTCTATAATTACCTCCTAATCATGTAAACTGCCAAATGTTTCTTAAAATACAATTAATTTTAAACCACTTTTAAAAAATCTTGTGTGTTATGAGTAAATCTAACGCTACTAAGTTCACTGGAAAGCAAGCTTTATTACTTTATTTTTTCATTTAATCAATTTTTTATTGAGGTAACATTGGTTTATAACATTATATAAATTTCAAGTGTACATCGCATTTCAACTTCTGTGTATACTATATCTGTTCACCACCCAAAGTCTGATTGCCATCCATCACTGCACTCATGTCCCCTTTTACTTCTTTTGCCCTCCCCCACCCCTTCCCTTTTGGTAACCACCTATCTGATCTCTGTCTCTACGTGTTTGTTCATTGATAGTGTTGTTTTTAATCTTCCACATATGAGTGAAATCGTATGGCATTTGTCTTTCTCTGTCTTATTTCTCTTAGCATAATGCCCTCAAGTTCCACCCATGTTGTTGCAAATGGAAAGATTTCGTCTTTTTATGGCTGAGTAGAACTCCACTGTACATATATATATATATATATGTATATATATATACATACACACACATATATACCACATCTTTGTTATCCATTCATCTGTTGATCGGCACTTAGGTTGTTTCCAAGTCTTGGCTATTGTGAACAATCCTGAAATGAACATAGGGGTGCATATATCTTTTGAAATTAGGGTTTTCATGTTCTTCAGATAAATACCCAGAGGTAGAATAGCTGGGTCATATGGTATTTCTATTCTTAATTTTTTGAGGAAGCTCCATACTGTTTTCCACAGTGGCTGCACCAGTTTACATTCCCACCAGCAGTGTATGAGGGCTCCCTTTTCTCCACATCCTCCCCAACATTTGTTATTTCTTATTTTTTTAATAATAGTCATTCTGATGGGAGTGAGGTGATAGCTCATTGTAGGAAAGATTCACCCTGAACTAACATCTGTTGCCAAT
The DNA here is from genome assembly GCF_021613505.1 of Equus quagga. Taxonomy (NCBI): domain Eukaryota; kingdom Metazoa; phylum Chordata; class Mammalia; order Perissodactyla; family Equidae; genus Equus; species Equus quagga. The sequence continues at coordinate 5,677,387 of NC_060277.1, forward strand.
CTTCCTCTCTTTTTTTTTTTTTTTCCTTCCCAAAGCCCCAGTACATAGTTATATATTCTGGTTGTAAGTCCTTCTAGTTCTATGTGAGCCACCACCATAGCATGGCTGCTGACAGACAAGTGGTATGGTTCTGCACCCTGGAACCAAACCCAGGCCACTGAAGGAGAGCATGCTGAACTTTAACCACTAGGCCATCAGGGCTGGCTCTGGACATCTTTTCATGTGCTTTGACACTGTGTTTCATGCAACACTTTTAGGAAAAACCAGGCCTATGTTTAAATCCAAATGTTATATTCTCTCTTAAAGTTTAAATATCATTATCCACACGGTTTATCCTAAGTCTCTGAAGCATGTTAGGAATGAAGACAGAATCTCTAGCAGTGATATTCTCAGTTAGGGTTTAAAGGGCAAGGCTTATTGAATTTGGATCAAGGCACTACTCAGATTTCTTAACTTTTCTTCGGAAGAAAAGGCATAAGTCTTTATCCTGACTAGTTAAAAAATATCGGAGAACAAAATCAAGCAGCAGGACAGGTCCAAAGAGTTCTGGACTTGTAGGAAGAGAAGGGAAGAGTGGAGGCATGCATCCTGGAACCTGGAATCTCAGGTAAGTCTCTTGTTAGTGGAGATGAATCCTGTTGGATGGCTCAATCAAAGATTCGATCATCTAATTAGTAACGTGAAAAGGAGTAGCAGGAGGCAGGGACGCCTCAGCGTAGCTGCTGGACTCTCCTTTAGGGTGGGGTCCAATCTTTGTTATTTGACCTTGAGAACAAACTACTACATTCTCTCTACCATGGGCGACTTGCCCCAAGAGATGGCTTTTACTTAGTATCATAGAAAAATTTTTCCTGGGCACTACATCAGCTCTCAATGTAGATTTAACATTTTTTGTTACTCCTTCTTTCATTATTTTAGTTTATTTACAGAAATAAATTCGCTATAAACATATATCTAATATATATTTGTGTCTGGTGTGTGTATACATACAAATAGACTAATATGACATCCTATTTTATTATCCACATATATGCTTCATAAAACAGTATTTCTAGAGTCCTACTAAATGAGGGGTGGAGTTATAGAGCCTTGTGGACAGTAATGAGCAACGTTTGAAAAGTGAGAATTTCCCCAAGTCTTTCTCTACACAGGACCAGAGTTTATTCTGCACATGTCCTGTATTGCAACTTATGGCATGGAAATTTCAGTGACAAAACTTTTCAAGATGCAGAACATAAAAATTATTGATTTTTCAAGGAAAAGAAAATCTTTAGAAAGAAAACTATATCACCAGGACCCAAGGCACGCGACAATATTTTCTGAGTGAAGAGTAAGATATTTTCAGGTTGAGAGGACACCATTTGCTTTCCCCATTGACATGTCAGTCCTGGTAAGCCAGGTCATTGAACTCTGGTCACTTGGATGGTGCTGGGCCAAGTGTGGTCAGACGGGCACAGGAGTGAGGGTCACAGGGCTCAACTTAATAGTGAAATTAAAGGCCAACATACCATATGTCTTAATATTTGTTATAAATCAAGCCAACACACTGTAAAAAAAATGTTTTATTCTCTTACCTTGACATATGTAACTGTCATACTGACAAAATAGGAAATATGTATAAATCTATAGCTTTACACGACTGAAAGTCAGCAAACTATCAAAGACAAGCACATTAATTTTTACTGTGCATATCTGGGTGTTATGGCCCAACAATATTTGCATGACTGATAAGATAGGTATAGAAGTTAAAAAGTAATATGAATTGTTTAATATTGCAAAATGTTCCACAGCCACCATATGTAACTTTTATGAACGCCACCCCAGTCTGCGAGTATCTCTGGAACCACGAATTGGAGCAGGAACAACAGAAAGAAAAATGGTTGCTCAGCACCACTGGGAAAGAGCACCTGTTATGAAAGAAGGGGTGTGTACGAATATTATCTGAGAGGAGGGATCTGATAAGTTACTTAATATATTTTCTCTTACCTCAGGGCTTCTTCTGTTCCAATCCTGCCTCCGCTCCAGAGCAGAGTCTCTCTTCAACAGCAACAGCGACCCAGATGCAACCACTTTTTCTAGGACGCAGGGCACAAGGGAGACTCAAGCATTTCCCTGGGGCCTGAACAATGTTAGTCACAAGCATGGGTGTTTGAGGACTGGATCCATAGTAAGGGCACCCATGTTTCCTTACTAAATTTATTTATCATGTGTTCATGATATGCGGGGCTTGAAGCGCAGGGCCCGGGGCAGGGGCGCTGTGACTTGCATCAAAGGCAGTGCTAGATTTACGTGGTCTCCCAAGTGCTTTCACCGATGTGCAGAATCCAAAAGGCTGAAGGCATGCACAAGCTTCCACAGAAAGATGTCCTTATGGGGTTCCTTGGCAGACCAGGACTCGGGAATTCTACGCACTACATTGTGTTATCAAGGCAGCCATTGCCATGGAGGAGAAGAGTTGTCGATTCACCTCTAGAAAAAAGGCTTCAGCAATTCTTTTTTTCTCATGGACATTGTCGAGTCTGTTTCAGGGGAAATCAGGTTTTCTCCAGTGTTTTGTTTTCTTATGAGAATTCCTGATCCACTTGAATTTGGCAATCCTTGACCTCGCCCCTCTCTTCTTGCTCTCATGTCACTGTGTCTTTTTCCCCCCAAAACTCTCTGGTTTAAACCACTGGTTTAATTTCTGTTTAATTACAAGCATTTTCAATTTCTGACCCATCAGAAGTCTGGTCCTCCCTAAGCATGTATGTCCGACTCCAGCCTGGTAACACTTTGCAGGCTCTGAACAATGGCTATCTGTTCCCTCCTGCTGGGTTTCCAGAAACAGGCTTTAGAGAGCTGCCATGTGTTTATCTTTCTTAACACTCCAACAAGCACCCCTCCGTGACTCACATGCACAGAAAGCCAAAAGCCCTGAATGGTTGTTTATTCTCACCAGCTGGATGACCCGGCACGTGGCTCTCAGTATGTGCGAGGATTAGAGAACCTCAGAAAGGTGCATCGTGTGGATTTAAATACAAACAAAACTGCATCAACTTGCTCTTTGCTTAGATCCTTTAAGGAAGTTCAGAGTTAACCATGAAACTCAACTCAGCTTATCTTTGCTTTTCCCACTTATGCTAAAATGGGAGAGGAAGGATCAGGTATGGTGGCCAGAGAAACACAAATACAGTGGGGGCTTGTTATCATTTTCAGGAGCTGACAACACAATATTCAGTCTTTAGAACCGACGCTCTGTGAATATGTAGCACCTGGCTCTTGATGGTCTGATTCCATCAACTTGCTATACGTGCCTCAGGAAAGTAAAGATGGACAATCTTTTACCCCAAACACAAATTATATGTGAGCTCTAGGAATTGTTCAGCGTACAGCTCCGCCATCACCTGGTGGTTTTCTGCCCAGCTTCATGGAGTTTTAGCCTAGGCCTGCACAGTTTAGTATCCAACAACAGACTCAAAGACCTCAGTGCAGAAATGTGGAGGTCTTTCTCCACAGAGCGTTCTCCTGCCTCACTGGTGGTCAGCCCTGCACATTCCAGACATCTCTGCATCCCTGAACTCCAGTCTCTACCTCCCCAACTCAGTACGAATGAAGTGCTCTGTTTGGGTTCCTGCTATGTGGACCATTGTCAGGTAAGTGCCTTCAGGTAGAAAGTAAGGACACTCTCTGGGTTCACCTCGTTTGTTTCCCTTCTCTCAGACAACACAGTTCTGGCAGCTTATTGTCCAACCCTTGTTGCCAATGTTACATTTTATCCAGTGTTCTAGTTATTTATGGCGGGAAGGCAAGTCTTCTACCAGGTACTCCATTATGGATGGAAGCAGAACTCTCCAATCATGAATTATGGCTTAATGACATCAAAACTGAGATAAAGAATACTTGTGTGTTTCCCAAATCCATTTTCTCCTTTTCTAGACTTCACTTCCCATGGTAGAAGCAAAGAGGAGGCGCTCAGCTCTGAAAAGAAAAACGGGGGAACGTCACAATGAAGAGGAAGCCCCTTTTTCTGTCCCTGGATACAGTTGCATCACATAATGACAGGGATATGTTCTAAGATAAGTGACCTCAGGTGATTTCCCCATTGTATGACGTCACAGAGTGTACTGAAGGAGAACAAAATTTGCACTCCCAAATGTGTCTTTTTAACATGAAGATTATTTTAGGCTGATTATTTATTTATTTATTTTGGGTGAGGAAGAATGTCTCTGAGCTAACACCTGTGCCAATCTTCCTCCATTTTGTATGTGGGACATCACCATAGCATGGCTGGATGAGTGGTGCACAGGTCTATGCCCAGGATCCAAACCAGTGAACCCCAGGCCACTGAAGTGGAGTGTGCTAACTTAATCACTATGCCAACTGGGCCAACCTCTAGGCTGATTATTTTTAAGAAACAAAAGACTCAGAAAGTTTTTCTTGTTACTTTCCCTTAACTGCCTACAAGACTTCAGATATAAAACCCTGTCTCAGGAAGCAGCTATCACCTTAGCATAACATGAACTAGGTGGTGGACAGGAAGGAAACTAGAAAAGCCTGTTTGTTGGGCTCCCTCTGTGTTCTTTTGTTTCTGTGTGGCCAAACACTTGTTTTCCAAATGTTTGCTCCTTGTCACCTCCCTGTGAATTGTCTTCCTTCGCTTTGAAGTCCCTGACTCTCTCCAGCCCCAACATCTTCTTTTGTCTTTAGCTGAGGATGGTATTTAAAGTGAGGGCTTTAGCCATTTTAGCTAGTTACTTGGTTTTCTTGGTTTTTTCCCATGTATACATGTTGTTAAACTTTTGTTTGTTTTTCTCCTGTTACTTTGCCTCATGTAAATTTAATTCTTAGACTAGCCAGAAGAACCTAGAAGGGTAGAGGAAAATTTCTTCCTCCCCTACAGTACTTACACAAACTTAGATAGTATAGCCTACTACATGCCTAGGCTATATGGTACTAGTCTTATGGGACCACCATGATATATGCAGTCCTTTGTGGACCAAAATGTCATTATGCAATGTATGACTGTATCATCTTGACGATGTGAAATCTGGAACTGCTGAAGTCAGTTCACAACTAGTCTACAGAAGAAGTACATATGCCAAGGATGGCCACATGGAAAGATGAAAGTACCCAGGTCCTTGATGATGATATTGAGACAGTGAATTAGCCAGCCATGAAGTACTCTAGATTTATTTGGTGAGGTAACAAATTCCTTACAGTTGAATCACTGTTTTCCATTACTTACTGCCAAAAGCATTGTAATAGATACAATCCTTCTTGTGATTAGGTGACTTTGAAAGCCCTTAACTGAAATGAGGGAAAAAGCACAATTATGAGGATATGCAGAGAAAGTGAGGAATTCATTTCGGCACATGTTGAGTTTGAGTTACTTCCAGATTATCCAGGGGGATGTCTAAAAGGCAACCTGAAGATATGCGACCTGAGATGAGCAACCTCCTAGGGATTGGGAGCTATGCTTATGGAGAATATTGCTCAGGAAAATAAGCAAGGATGGAAAGTATCCATTTTATTCGGATGATAGTGAAAATATAGCCAACAAAAGAGCCTCAGATGAGTTCTAGGTACTTTTGCCGTAAGCATCTTTGCCATAGACATCTTTGCAGCAAGTGTTTTCTCTGCATAAATAATTGGCCATAAAGCAATTTGGCCATAAAAGATAAAACAACAAAAAATAAAGTAAAAGAGGAACATTAAAAAGGACATAATGAAACATGTAATACGATCTAGGCTCCATTTAAATGTTCCATCCCACACCCAGTCCTTATATTTCACCAAATTATCCAAGCCAGATTCTGTGCCAAATACCAAAATTCTGCCCACATCATATTCCCCACTATTGAATAGCAAAAAAATGTTCACCATTTTCCAGAAATTTATACTCATCAGGAATCATGTAACTATTTCTTTTTTTGGTGGAGGGATAGGAGGAGATTGATGCTTCTTTTGCTTCCAACTTCCAACTTTGCATGATAAATTTGGTAAAGGTGGCATGAGAGAACAAGTTGTTATATCTAAATCATCTAAAGAATTAACAGTCAATGCTCTTGAAGACTGTGATGAGTGACTAGCTGCCTCTTTTGTATTTGCCACAGCTTGCTAAACTTGGTGTTGATGGGAGGGAGGGATGACTGTGCTCACCAAAGGATTTGCAAGCTGCTGTGTTGCTGTGTTTTAGTATAGGCTGCAGTCTGGCTCGACGCTCTCTTCTTCCAGTAAATTTTATCACTGTGTTTTCTATCAAGTCGATAGAAATAACTGGTGTCATCAGGGAGTTATTTCATCTTTTATAGCCAGCCAATCAGTTATGCAGAGAAAATGTCTGCAGCAAAAATGCTTGTGGCAAAAATATCTATGGCAAAGTTCTTACGGAGAAAATAGCAGGCACACCTAAGATGCCGTAGTTAGGGAAGAGGAGGAGATCAAGAAGAAACTGGTCTCACAGATGTCACTTTGTTTATTGGAGATATCCATCAACTCTGGTCTTAAGGAGGTGCACTGCTCTCCTTGCAGAGGGTAACCTAATTTTATCCTGTCCTTTCTTCGCAGACATCTGAAGAAGGCTGGATAAGATCAGAGATGAATCATGAGGCCTGGCCTCCGAAAAAAGTCAGAAGCACACACTGGATGAGAACGAAGGAACTCATGGAAACAAATGGATCTCAAAGATTTAATGCAGCCAGGTCATGTTCACTCTTGTCAACTTGAGTTGTGCAACACAGTTTATCTTTTTTAAATTTTCATAGTAGTATATAAAGGAATACAAAACAAAGCCACAAAAATTACAGCTCCTTATAATAATAATAAAAATAAATTTGAAGATAGAAATTTAAGGAGTTTACTAATAGTGCTAAGAATTCTTAAATGTACTTCTCTGAGGTTGACAAACTTATGCAACAAATCAAAAGAGCAGCAGTTTTTTTTTTTCTCCTAGGAATTAATCCTCTAGTTAGTAGACTCCAAAACTTTCTAATGCTAGAAAAATGGAACCTGAAATTGCAATTATAAGAATAATTGATTTGGTGATTCCTTAATGATTTTTCTTTATAGAATCATTAGTGTCTTCGGCCAGACCCAGAACACCTTTAATGCCATAGCACAAAACTTTTAAAGAAATGAAGTTTTAAGTTGGGTTCAAATAGGTTTAGAGAAATACTAGTTTCCTAAACTAAACTAAAGGAAAGTTATCTCCTTTGACCGTCAACGTCCACCACAAACTACAGTCTTAAGCTTTGACATATAAGTTAGCAATTGTAGATAGAGGTACTCAATCAAATTAAAGCCTAGAAAAAAAATCAACATTTATTAATTCACTTAAAATACACATGTAAGGGTAAATAACATTAGAAATAAGAGTATCTGAATATGTAAATTTTGGGACTATATTTCTTTGGAAGTGAAGATTTTGTGTAAGCTTCCAAGGATTTAATGGCAGAATATGCATAAAGTCCTTGCCCCAGGGCCTGCCACCTGGAAACACTCAGATAAGAACTATCACCAGTATGACATCATCATTCTGACTCAGCCAATCTCATTATGTTATTATAAACACCATGAGATTTTATTTTTGCTTTTCGATTAAGATTAGTATAGTCTAATTATCTGTCTCTACAGACAAGGCCTATCAGTAGTCTATATAAGTTTAGGAAGTAGTAGGTGAAGTTTGTCAAACAAAACATCTCTTCCTTGATAGTCCCTATTGAGAATGAGTCAGGAACTCTTGAGGCTAAGAACTGGAGGAGCCCTCTTTTAATATGTTATGATGACTATTGCTAAGGAATTCCCAGTCTGCTCAGCCTCACCTCTGCCAAACCACCGTGCCCATCCCAGCCCCCTCTGGAGGTAAGAGGGATCCCGGAAAATGCCAGAGGAAGGCAGCTCCCCTTGACAGCTCATTAACCGGTCTCATCTAGCTGTCCCTTTCCAAAGAGTGTGAAATAACTTGCCATCTCTTCAGATTAATGATTATTCTCTCTTTGGGACTCTTTATCCTATTAAATCCACAGCCTTCTCTTTATCCTTTTCCTGTTTAATCTCAATTCTAAACGAGATGTTCTTTTTCTGATAAAAGTCTAGAAATTCTGAAATGGCTGCAGGATATGCATCAGTTTGGGTCACAAGGATCTTGTAATGACTGTTCTGCTTCACAGAGATTTGTTTCCCCTGAGGCTCTTTCACAAGGTTGTGATAAAAGTTGAGCAATGCTTAGTGATTTACCAATAACATCCATTGAACAAGTGTTGACCATGCTACCTCAGTCTCTTTGTGGCTCTAATGTTTCTGAATTTTCATTAAATTTGATGTTCTTACAAGCTCAGTTCTAGGCTCCCTCATCTTTTCCATTATACGATCTCTCTAGAGAATCTCATCCTTTCAGTTTCAGTTATGAGCTATATGCTGATGCCTTCAACCATGTATTTCCAGTCCAGTCTTTATCTAAAGCACACAAAGTACATACCTCAAGTTACCTAATGGCTCTTGGATACCTTGACCCTGAACCCATCAATTTCCCCAAAAACCTGACTCTCTCCATTTCTTCTGTCTTCAGTGGAATCACTGAATTAGTTCACCAATAGTTCAAACCAGAAAGAAAAATGTTGCTTCTGTTTTAATCCACTTATCCAGTCAGTCAAGTCCTATTGATCTTACCTCTTAAGTATTTCCTTTCCACTTGTGTACAACACCAGTGCCTTCTCTAGTCTTGGCCGCTAAGATCTCTAACCTAGATTCCTTGAAAAGCCTCAGAACTGGTCTCACTGACCCTAGTCTTGCCCTTCTGCTTTCTCCACACTTGAGTCAGGATGATCTTTCCGAACAAACCTCCGTAATATATAACAGAAAGGGGAGCACAAAAAATGGGATTAGTGCCTATTGAGAAGCAATACTGAGGGGTTTGTTAGAGTTTTAAGATCCATCTCGTCATTTTGAGGTCCAGGAGAAAAATTGGCTCAGATTTATGGAAGGCTCTTCTCATAACTGCTTGTAAGGTTGACAAAGATGATGGTGATGAAGATGACGATAATGAAGATATAATAAAAAGATGACTTTTAGGTTCTTAACTCATGCAAGCAGACTGGTGAAGAAGTAAATAAATTGGGAAGCGTGGGGTTAGGTTCACAGAAACCAATCTATCTGGAGGGCTGGCCCCGGAGTGGGTGGGGAGGTCAGGACAAATCTGTGCGCAAACATAAGCAGCATTCAGGCAGATGTCAGTACTCCAGGAATCCTGACCTCCTGGTAGAGAACCAGAGCAGCAGAGATGTAGGCAGGCTGTACACGGGAATAGGTGAGGACTGCATTCTTCTCCCGGGTGTCTGATAAATCTGAAGAAGGAGTAATACCAGTGGGTATTAAAAAGGTAGGTAGAAGCATCAGGGTTGTAGCAAAGCAGGCTGAGATTTAAGATATGGCTACACCTAGAGTAAACTATAGTTATTCAAACTTGGTGTTTGTAAGCCATTTTCTCAAAAATAAATTGAAGTGATCCTACTACTGCAGGGAAAATAACCAACAGTTTTTGTGACCAATGATAAAATTAGAGTGAAAGTGAAAATGAAGATTTTGGCAAACTTAAACCTGTCACTTTGATTTTGACAGCTTCCTGGCACATTAAGACTCCTGATGAGACAGGTGGTGATACTAACAAGTATGAGATGTGTAATATTTTCATATATATTACATATATAAATAAAATAATGAAATGTGTCAACATTTGTAAGATCTGCCTAACTCTGTGAACTAATGATATGTTCCACATGATGTATGTGTGATTCTGCAAGATAAAAGATATAATCAAAATACAGGACAGACTAGTGGCTTTTAAAGTAAGAGTATGAAAGTTCATTGATATGGTTTAAGATCCCACACTGTAACCAACTTTGAAGAAATTACCACTTCTTGATTTTTGATATAGCCTCAGGGGAGAATCCCCACGACTTTCGGAAAGGGCTCTTAAAATACCCCTGCCCTTTCTAACCACTTAGCTGTCTGAGGACAGATTTTCCGTATCTATTTTAATCAGAGCAACATATCACAAGTAATTGAATGCAGGTGCAGACACGAACATCCAGCTCTCTTCTATCAACCTAGATGCTAAAGAGATTTGCAAAAATGAAAAACAATGTCACTCTTCTTACTAATTTTTCAGTTTGGAAAATATAGTTATTTTCCATAAAGATATGTTATCTGTATGTAATGGATTTATGATTATTTTAACTGAATCAATCAGTAAACATTTTTTTCATTCCTTAGTCTTAATGTCTAGTATCCATCAATAGAATAGCAATAAATATAACCCACATAAATAGAAGCTCTTTGGAGTTCTCAGTAACTTGTAAGGATATAAAGGAATATTCAGGCCAAAAATCTAAGAACCACCTTCTTCAGGCAGTAAACTCATGGGGGCAAACCAACATGGTGGGCAACAAGCGGTGGTGTGGCTCAGTTTGAACAACATGAACCAATGTGAACAAAAGGAAGGTAGGAGCCTGAGGAGTACTGTTGAAAGATCAAGCACAGTCCTCACAATTATGCAAAGTCAGTAGAAAATGCCAGATCCTCTCGTCCTCCTCGTACTACTCCTTCAACCCCCTTACGTGAAGAAGAGCATCAGTGTGGCCCCATTTCCAAGCACAGAGACCACAGATCTGTAAACAACCTTCTGCCCCTTTCAGGGAACTCAAAGGATGTGCTGGAGCTCTCAGCCCCATTTCCATGAGGAGCAGTCTCTCTCTCCCTTACAGGCAAAGAATTTTGATTCTGCCACTGCTGCCTGGAAGGTGAGGGAGTGGAAGCGGTAGGCCAAACGATACAAGAAGGTTTCCTTTCCAAGGCTGCAGGACCAACAGGGGAGTGGAAAATGGGAAAAGGGCAGAGGGAGGCAATGGTCCAAGAGGGTAATATTTCAGAGCACAGAGACGTAAAATACACTCTCTAAACTCAGTGATACTGGGCAGTGTCCCATGTCATTAGATTACAACTGCCTAGAGTCAATTTTTAGATGTACCATTTACAACAAATACCAAAACAAGTGACGGTGATCCTTTCATTTTTGTTCTGTTTACCTTGAGTATATAAATAGTACTTCATGGAGAAAACTTAAGAAACTACAGCAATCGCTCAAACCAGATGGCCAATACTACTATTATCACTCCAATTTCATATATTTAAATACTAGGTAGATTGCTCCAGTGACACCTCAATAAACCTGAGAAAATAATTCAAGTTTATTGAAGATCAGGCCAATTTATATCTATTTGGCTGTCTTCTTTTGCAGCTTGTGCATATTAACAGGTATGATGTGAAGGTGAATTTACTGAAGCACAAGTCAATTGTGAGAAAGAACAGACTCGCCAAAACTTGTACTGACTGAAACTGACAACTCCTTCTTTCTACGCACAAGTATTTGACATAGGGACTTTCAAACTTCTGCGAAAATATTCCCAGCTTATGAATAATTGTGCTTCTCATGTAAGTAAGTGAAAAAGTAAGATTGCTTTCTTCAGAATAATGGTAGGTAACCCATTATAACAACCCAGAAAGCAAAGATGTCAAAAATCCGAGACCATTTACTTGGTCGTCTCCTGTTACGCACCCACATCACTGTAAGGATGACCTCAGCTGCTTATTCTCATTCGGCTCTTAGTTCTCCATAGGCCTTGTTCTCTGAAAGTACCTGTGTTTTGTTTTGTTTTAGATTATTTCGCTTCGGGTTTTAACCCCCCCCCCCCCCGCCCCCCGCCATGGTCCTAGGTTCTAATGCTCTTTTGAGTATCTGACAACAAGGAGAATATTGTTTTAGAATCCAAGAAACAAAATTCTTACTGTCTTGCAGAATAATTGAGAACAAAGAAATGAATTCCAGATCATTTAAATATATATACTTTCACAGGCACTAGGTTCCCCTAGATAAAGCATTCTCATTTTTATTCATATTATTTTCTGAAACAGAGACTAAAATCTCTGAAAAAGCTTTCCAAGAATGTTATCTTTTACACTCAATTTAAGCATTCATTGCCAACTAGAAAGCTCACAAAGCTTATTTTATAAAAATAAGCTCTGAAGGAATGAGACATATGAATCAGAGCAATTATGTATGATTTAGCCGTTTAGCCCACATATGTGTTTTTACTTCCCTGCTTCGACTCACATGTCTGCATCAAAAACAATGAAATGTGAAAAGAAAACACAGAGATTCAGTTGGTGGACCAGCACGATACTGTCCAAATGATTCGCTGATGAGTAGCCTTCATTTACCTTCTATTTCTGTTCTGATTCTCCCCCACAAATCTGACATTAGCAAAACTTCCTCCTATAAATAATTCTTCACGAAAACCTTACACTGATGTTTTATCAGATCGTGTCAGTCTTCTGAAGCTCTAAGAGGCTGTTGTATCTACTAGCAAAAATCCTTTGTAAATCACTGACACTTTCTCTTCCAGCAGCTGAATAACCTAAGGCAGGAGGACGTGAGTACGTGATACATGGCAACTTGTTTTTCTGCAAGCTTTTGGCTTCAGTGTCTTGGGGAATTCTGACATGGGGAAATATTTCAAAGAGGTTGTCTTGCCCTCTGGAAAGGGCCCAGATCTAGCGGTTTTCAAAGTATTAAAATGTTTCCATCGGCTCTGTTATCAAACAATTATTGAGCAGCCTCTATATTGGACTGTGGGAAGACAAATATGAGTATTATGAATAAAATAGAGTCCTTGATCTCAAGATGCTCACAGTGTAGTAAACAGAGACACACTGAAGATAATTCGAGAAAGGCTATGAGTACTCAGTATTCACTCACACACCTTGAGACCGTCCAATGCAAGAGACTGTGTTGATCATGATGGCAGGAGGGAACTCAGCGGAAAGGCCCTTAGCTCAACTGCAGGGTTATGACTTCCTGGAAGAAATAACATTTGAGTTGTGGGATACACATGAAGACAGGAACAGAGCATTCTGGGTCACTGAAGGTCATAGCCAAAGCAGAGTAGTGTAAATGTCACAGACAATGCAGGAATTTATGCTATTTGCTATTTCTAGTGCAATAAACACTAGGATTAGAGAAATGACAGATGAGATTGGAGTTATGTGAAGGAAAACGAGCTGAACTGGAAAAAATTAAAAAGCACCCATCTTCTCAAGAGCCTGTTGACTACAAGGAACTTATAAATACTGAAGGCATTCTCTCAGCAAAGTATTATAAATACATTAGGCTAAACTGTATAGAATTTGGGTAACAGCTTCCTGTCGTGGTACAGACAGAAAAAGGTTAGATTTACTCCCCAGAAAGAAACAGGAAGGTTAACTTGACTGAAGAGTTGAATTTTTCACAGGCATGTAACACACACACTCTTTCTAGCATAGCAATTTATTTGCATTAGCTAAAAAGTATTCACTTAATACGCAGTGTGTCTAAAGCCACTACCCAGGTCATGATTACTCTGAAAGTAGGTGAAAACAATTTAACCAGTTTAAAACAGATTCCTGCTCACTTTAGTCCCATCTACTCTTCCTAGCTTCTGCAACTTCTAAGACTGGAGACATCCTTACTATATGCTTCTCTGGAGAGAGTAGGGAGAAGACAGAGAAGCATTATCTCCGTATCACGCAGTTTTTCCTAAACCCTTTCTAGCTGTCCTTCAAGGGGCCAGAGCAGAATCTGTTCTGTGATGTGAATTGCATACAAACTATTCGCAGTTGACCACATCCGCTGGGCAAGACGCACCAATCCCAAGGAATGTACAAACTCAGGTTCCAAAACACAGGCTGACTGATCATTCTGGCCGTCTAAATTGGGAACTAATTAAATGTTTTAACTGGAAGTCTCTCCTCACTTCAGCAGAACAGAGTCATTTTGAAACAAATATTTCAATGAAACACTTCTTTGGAGAATCCAGTTCAACTTCAAGCAACAACTGCTTCTGGTTGGCAGCACAGTCTATTCCTACTTAATACCTCTCTCCCTGCCCCCAGTGCGTATACACGGGCTAAATATCGCTTATTCTAAGAAGTATAACCGCAGAGAAAGAATAACAGTACACCTCATAGATGTCAAAGTCATCAGAAACAATTTGTTCTTACTATATAGGATTTCAATCCAGTCCATGGGGCTCATGAACAATTATGTAAATTATTTGAATAAAGGAGCAGCACCTAAACATGTTGGGTATTGTTTGAATGCAGTAACAGTGGAAGGTTAAGTTATTCATTTCACTTCCACTAGTAATCAGATGTTGGCTGAAGCGTTTCTCCTGCCAGGCAATCCTGTAAAAAATACAATGTTCTGAGGCAGCAGAGCTCTAATTCCTCCTAGCAAGGAGTCTCCACTTGGTCTGGGTTTGTAGCCCAAGCTTCCTTAGAGTGGCAACTGGAATTAGATTGGCCTATGTGGATCTAAGAGCGGAGTCTGATCAGAAACCTGGAGACCAAAAAGAGGAAGCTGCTAAGCGTCTTGATGTGAGAAGTCTCCTCTTAGACTTACAGCCCGAGTTTCTCCAGCATTGGAGCCTTTAGCGCCACGAAGTCTCAAGTTTTCTTATTGGGGACATCTGCTCAATTGTTTTGGATGCAAAAATTAGTGTCAAACCTTAAAAAAAAAGACCTGCAACAAATATACAAATAAGTCTTCAAGTTGTTCAGCAGCTGCTCTTGGGCAACGAATGTTTAGATTGGAGATTGCCATCTGTGTTGAGTGACGTCAATACTTAGCATGAGTCAGAAATCATGCAAGGCGATGGTGCACAGATATGAAAAAGAAACAAAATATGGCAGACACATGAAAGGATAACTTTGATATAGTAACATTAAGTTCCAAGACAGAGACAAGCATAGAGGGGCATAGAAGCCGTTCTAAGGGTAGGGGCTCAGGGAAGAAATTCTGAAAGGAAATTAGGCCTAAACTAAGTTTTTCACAATGAGTAGGGGTTTGAATTAAATTAAATTACTTCAAATTTAAGAAAGAATGTGATGGGTATTCTAGGTAGGGAGGGCAGAATAAGCAAAATAACACATAAATGATTTTACTATAAGCAGTTTGATGTTAGAGTACAAATTGAGAAATGAAGGTTGGTACGTAATAAGAAGAGAGAACTCAGTAAAGACAAATACCTATCTTTTCTGAAAAAAAGAACTCTTTTGGAAATCAGAAAAGACAGTCTGATTTTAAATATAGTCAAAAGATTTGAATAGGCATATTGCAAAAGTGAATATCTGAATATCAAAGAAACTTATGAATATTTTATTGCTCCATTAGTAATAATGGAAATGCGAACTTTGTCTTCTGGATAATGGCAAGCCATTGAATAATTTTGACAGAAAACCATGGAAAAATCCAGCAATAGAAACAGATCCACACAGTATCTATTTCCAGATCGAGACCCGGTATTGATATAGTAGCTTACGTGGAAATGCAAAGGGTGAAGAATAGCCAAAACATTTCTGGAGGAGAAGAATAAAGTTGTAGGACTTACTTTACCGGATGTTAAGACTCATTATAAAGCAACAGTCATACAGACAAAGAGTAACGACAGACAAATAGACCAACGGAACAGACCAGAGGGTCCAGAAATAAGCTCACCCGTCCTTGGACATCATAGTTTTGATAAAGGTGGCACTGCCAAGCAGGGACAATGTACCAACTCTCAGTAAATAGTGCTGAGTCATCTCAATATGCATATGAGAAAAAAAAAAAAAACGATTTCTACCTCACATTGCATGCAAAAATCAATTCTAGGTATATTGTAGAGCTAAAGATGAAAGATAATAAGATAAAGCTTCTAGAAGGAACAATAGGAAAATAACTTCATGATTTGGGGGCAGGCAAAGATTAAACAGGACTCGTAAAGTACTAGTCTTAGAGGAAATAATTGATCAACTGCGCTACATTAAAATTAGAAACTTCTGTTCATCCAAAGACTATTAAGAGAGTGCAAAGGCATGTGTATGTATATCTGCATCTATATCAATATCTATTCATTCATCCATCCCACAAAAACTTATATTCTGAATGCATAAAGAACTCTTACAAATCAGAAGAAAAGGAAATAAGCCCAATGTTTTAAATGAATAGGCACATTACAAAAATGAGTAAGTGAATACTCAAGAAATGTGTGAATATTTGATTGCCTTAGTAACCGCAGTAAGAGCTTTAGACACCCACCGGGTCAGGTGAACTTAAAAAGACTGACCCCACCAAATGTAGGCAATGTCGCAGAGCAACCGGTGCTCTCAAATACTGATGGGAGGAACATAAATTGGTGCGATCGCTTGGGAGGGCTCATTGGTAGTAACCTCCGGGCCTGGGAAGAAGTGTACTCTGCTCACCTAACCTTTTCACTACTAGGTATCTATTTTCTCAACTGAAATGCATAATATCTTCACTAAAATAAAGGTTCAGAACATTATTATTTGTTATAGTCCAAGCCTGGAAACTGCTCAAATGCCCATTAACAGTAGAATGAATACGCAAATTATGGTGTATTTATGTAACGGAATACCACACAGTGATGAGAATGAGTCTTCCATAACTACATGCAAGCATATGGATGAATTTCACAAAGCTAGACAAAAAATGTGTATTCCACATAATGTCATTTTCACAAATATAAAAGTAGGCAAAACCAATTTATGTTGTTAGAAATCAGGATAGTAATTATCCTAGAGGGTGGGTAGTGACTAGACAGTGGCACGAAGAGGAGCTTTTATGGGCGTGGATAATATTTTGCTTTTTATCTGAGTGTGTGGTTGTACAGATATAATCAGTTGATGAAAATTGATCGCCTGTACACTTAGGACATGTGACCATTTCTGTATATTTCACTTCAACATAAAGGCTTAAAAGTTACCTAGAAGAGTCAGGTAGATAAAGCAAATGGGAGAATCAAGCTAGGCGTAAATAAAATACTGACCATACTTCCTACTATGGTTTGTTCTTAATAGCACCTTAGATTGTCTTCTTTTGACAGCATATATAAATATTAAATACCCAGGAATATTCTTTATTTAAAAAAATTGAATGGGCTATTGATACACCCAACAGCATTGCTGAATCTAACAATGTTAAGTGGAAGAAGTCAGACATGGAATTACTGTTTAATTCCGTGTAAATAAAGTTCAGAAAAAGGTAAAACGAATCTATGGTATTAAAAGGAAGCTTGGGTAGGGTTTGGGAGGGGATACAGTGAGGAATTTGAGAACGCTGGTAATGTGCAATTGATTGGGTGGTGATGACATATGTATTTTGTGATAATTCATGAAGCTATACACTTATGGTTTGTGCTCTTTTCTGTATGTTCCATGTGAATAAAAATTACATTAGAACACAAAAACACAGAGTATATTCTGTAAGTACATTGGGAAATGATATAACATCACTATTTAAAAGTAAGAAAAAAGCAGGCATCTGGCAGAAAATAAAGGCAGAAGATCTGATCTTCTAAAAAGAACACTGCTGGGCTCATGTCACCTCACGCCTGTCCGGGTCATCTGCTGATGCTTGACCCAGTAGACATTCATTATACCTGCTCCATTCAGAGTTGCAGAATACCAGCCCAGTGCATTTTTTGAAGGGAATTTCTAAGCTTCAAAGATCCTTCTTTGGGAAATATGCACAGAATAAACCCAAACTTTCACAGGTAGCATTTTTCCCAATTATTTACAACCTGTTTCAATATACTGAATATATGTTGGTTTATACCCAAATGACTTTGTTTTCTAGCTGAACTTCCATCTTGAGAATAAGCTGTAAATATGTGAGTAAAGTTACCAATACACCTAGACATATTGCAATTCAACTGTAGCCTGGAATTCCAAAGTAGTATATATTTCAGTCTCGTTTGGCTGATTGTATTCTTTTTTCTAAAAATTAATGATTTTGTTCTTGTTGTTTGTTTGCCATTGTCCTTCGAGAGGCTCTGGTACCTTGCCTCCAAATAACCATCTCCGTCACGGATTGTTACTTTCAAGGTTAGTCTAGAAGCTGCTATTGCTTTTCAGCTGTCCCCAGTGCGGCTGAATCTCTTGGAACTATGCTGCATGTAACCACAGATAACATCTTCACTTGCCTGCTTGTGCATGTCCTGGTTTACAACCTGATGGCTGCTTGCAGTTACCGCCTGCCTGCATCCTTCTCACATATTCCCCCTAGAAAACAGAAGAACTAAGAACAAAGATACAGTAGGGACAGTGCACTTTTTGCCGCCCAAGGTTGAGAGTGGGGGTCTCCTTATAAATTATTTTTTATGTATCACTCATAAGTGATTATGACAAGGTCCTTGCATAACTGTGCCTTCTCTTAAGTATAGCGAATCAAGCCACTGCCCTGGTGTCCTGCTTTGCAGAGCTCGCCC